>NC_079154.1:116207601-116511398 GCF_947563725.1 Argiope bruennichi
TTTAATTACTAAAATACTTTTTTAGATCCAATTTCATGTTTGAATCGAATCATTTGAATAAAAATTCTTTTAAATGAAGCCATAATTTTTTCTGGATTCAAATGTTTTACTTTTTAATTTATTAAAATTAGTAATTTAGTTTTTAATTCATTAATTACTTTTTAAATTATTATCTGAATATTTTTAAAAATTATATAAAACTTTTGAAATTGATACATAACACTTTTTCAATCTGTTCTTTCTAAAATATGGCTTTTAAACCAGTAACAAATAAATTAATTAATTAACTAATAAATAAATTAAACCAGTAACTAATAAATAAAATAATTAAATCACAAATTTTACAAAGATGGATAAACTGAATTCTGAAACAATAATAAATATGCCTTTTCCTTCTTTGAAGTTTAAAATACTTCAAATTCTTTTTAAAATAATCAAATTAAAATGGGAAAAATCTGCGTTTAATTTATAAATATCTCAAATTAATCACCTCATCCACAGGTTCATTTAATAAACATTTTTTTTTTAGTTTCAACTTATTTATTTTAAAAAAACAGAAATTTTTGATTTCTTATATGTTTTTTATGTACAATGAAATCTTTTAAATAACATTTTACCATTTAAATAAAATTAAGAAGAAAGATACAAAGCTCTTGTTACAGAATTTTCCAATGCATTAAGAAAGAAAGGAAGAAATCTTATAACTTTAAACGGGCAATTCTTGTACATATATAAATTCATTTCGGGTATCTCGGAAAGGGTTCCAACGATTTGGATCAAATTTTGTATTTAGATAAAATTTTTCTTTTTAAGTTTATCTATATAGGTGTCTTACCTGAAAAAAAAAACGTTTTTTATGACTAAATATCGACATGTGGCTTTCTGATAGCTGCGTTAATGTATCGGAAGTGGAGTAGATGTTAAGGCTTGCGTCTTCCATGCGTTTTTCTTATGTTTCCATCCCCGCTTGCAATTCATTTAGATAACTTTGCTTATAATTCCGTTGTTTCTTATGTTACCTTTTACGGGGCGGACTTCATTCACTCATCCATAAATCGTAATTTAGACCTGAATCAGAGAACGATCACCCCTGATCCAGTACCCTCAGTGGTATTACTCTCGACATGGAGGACTTTGTGACCACGACAGATTTATACGCGCGTCAGCCACCAAGCAAGCCGGGAATCTTCGTCCGGCGGGGTTTGAACTCGCAACCTAAGGGGCGCGAATCCAACGCTCTACCAACTAGGTTATCCCGGCCTGTTTAAAACTTTAAACAAGCAATAAGATAGGATTTTATTTACGATTTTACAAAATAAAAAACCTCCCGAGTGAAGCTTGGTCTTCCAGGTACTATACAATAATATGAGACATAGAATGCCATTTTTAAAGGACATCATTGTCACGTTGTAAGCGTCTCAGCTCGTAATTTGGGCATTGTATGACGCTCGCGGGGGCATCGCCATTATCGTGCGATACATGTAATTCCAAAAATTATATTAAGTGAGGGACACACTCTTGTAGATGCCACGTGAGCATGAACTGACCCTCTCCATTTGTTTATTTTCAGGAAACTTTTTAATTTTTAAGAGACGAATAGCATACATTCTCTTCTAAGGAAGTTTTATGAAGCAAAGAGACATTTTTATTAAGAAAAAATATTATTATTATAATTTTTTAAAAATATTTGCCCAAATGACAACTGACTGTTTCGAATTGAATGCATAAGCAAACTGAACTGAACGTTCATAACAAAATGGAATTTCTGATCCGGTATTTAAAATCTGAACTGACACGAGTCGCTTGTTTATATGTTGCGCTTTTTTTTTTGTCATGTTGCTATCCAATACGTTGATTAATATAATATGTGATTAAACTCACATTATATTTTTGAAAATCGTGGAAAGGTACATTCAAAATCTTGTAGCGACCCACAGTTTGGAAAATTTTGATCTATTTGATAGATTTACAGATGAAATCAATATATAAATTGTCTGGCTCGTTATTTTTGTTGCCATATCTTTGAAGAATATTTAAAACCTAAACCTGGATTCGTGATTCTCAGCCAAATGACCTTGCTTTTAAAAAAAATCGCACTTAACCAACAAAAGAAGCATTACTTGTGCACTAGATTACCAAAAACTCACACCAAGTAGTCTTTTGTTAATAACTTCATAATTAAATTTTTTTAAATAAGTACAAACAAAAGCCAAATAATTAGGCCTTGCAGGATATCTGAATTCTTGAATCTGAAGTACCAAAATATCAGAATCAATAAAAGAAAAATCAAATAAAAAAATATAAGATATAAATTAATAAAAAATCTAGAGTATTCTAGTTCTTCAAAAAACCCTGGGAGTAAGTAAGTTCGCATTTCGCAATGAAATATGATGAATGTAATTATTTTAATAAATTAATGAGTACATACAAGGACGCTTCTACCACAGAAAACCATTGGACGTCAAGAGTATATCAAACGTATGGAATGAGATGCAGGCATAATAAAAACAATGCTATTCCTTCCTATAACAAACGTAGCGACGGATTCTTTCATTAATTAAGCTAATTACAAACACAAGGTGCATTCTTCATTCATTCATTCATGGGAAGGCACTCGTCATAAGAAAATGTCCTTTGCAGACGGATACTTGTCCTCGGGTATCTAATGAAGAAATCCTTTTTAATTGAAATCTTTGGCGTTTTTTTATTGCAATTACTTTTTCAAAGTCCTTTAAGAGAAGCAAGATTGGATATTTAATTGAAATAAGGATATATTCAGGATCATTAATTCGGCAATACCTCATTGAAATAAAATTGAAAAAAAAAATATGCTTTAATATTTTATAAGCTTTTAATGCAATCAAAGCAAATAAATTACTTTTACAGATGGCTGGATTCGACTAAATGATAGTGTTTTTTTCTTTTAATTCTAACGTTGATTCATGTTGTATTTATATACATATAAAATGTATTACCTGTATTAAGATTTGAGCTAAACTGCAACAAACATACCACAAATATTTAATTATGTCGGTTAAAAATATAGATTTCATTATAATTCAAAATATGCAGTGTACAATTAAAAATAAAAGGTGGGAAAAACATTTTTAATGGAAAGGTCATAGTCTTTTTAGAAAATTGTCAATACATATTTTCAACTACGCTTAATTGCCATATTTTATGAATAACGCAGTCTATAGAAAAGAATATATATGAATTAAAAAAAAGAGGAGTTAATTTTTTTGTTAATTTTGTGATTCATATTTTCCTATCTTTTCCGATATTTTGAAAATCGTCTGCATTTTTCTTAGTTTCAATGCAGAGCTGTTGCCACGCCATTATTTAGTAAAACAAATTCATGTCGATAAACGAATATCTTTTGAATAAATTTTAAGTTTATTTTGAATAAATCGACATTCATAACCGTATAGAGAGACGTTGAAATCACTTTGAATCCTGTTTCAGTGCCATAATCACCTCTCATTAGGGTTTATATAAAAACCGACTTTTGAACAACTGGTTTCCGAATTCAATATTTCCAAAAAACCGGTTTTAGTCGATTTTCGAATTTTTGTCGAAAAAAAAAAGAATAGGGAAAAATATTTTGTTTAATTTCTATGAAATAACAAAAAAACGAAATCAATATTAAAGTCAAAGTATTTATTTAAAAAAAAATTAAGGATTACATATACATATTACTTAAACAAAATAACGAAAACTGAAACAAAAATTTCAAATAATTTTTATATTATTTTCACTAATTTTAATTTCTTCTAAGAAAGTAGGATTTTAAAAAACATAAAATATGCACTGAACGGTGGCTAAAACTCGTTTTTATTTTGGACACAATATTGCCTGTAATTGAAAATACTCGTTCACTAGTTACTGAGCTTGGTTTTATAGTTTTCATGGCATCAAATAACAAATCTAAGTTTTTTTGTTCTTTTATTCGTTGCCTCAAATAATGAAAATTCAGCTTTCATTGTCTTTAGATTTGAAAGTTTTTCTTCAGGGTCTTCAAGAAACTTATGAATTGATTTTTCCATAGCTTCTTTTAAAAAAAGCATTACTCTGATGAGTAGTTTCTTCGATTTGCTCTTCATCAGAATCAGTTTCCATAAAAGAATTTGGAAATATTCTAGACAATATCTTTCCAGTTAACTTAATAATTTCAGTTTTTGAAGCTAAACAAAGTACACTTGATTTCTTAACCAAAATAGAAATGTTTTGCGGATTTTGCAAATACAGCAAAAGAGTTGCTAATTCTACTTGTCTTCTTTCTTGAATTCGGTCTCCTGAAGCATATTATAATTTCAAATTTATTTCAGTGTTTAAATTTTTTAGTTCATTTAACAGAAATTCAAATGTACCTTCACTTGTTAATAAATTGGCATCTCGTCACCCTAAGCCTTCAACTGCTAGACGAATCGATCCCAAGACTTTATGAAGCTCTAAAAGTTTAAGATATTCAGCTTTTATTCCACATGTAAAACGTTGACGAAATGAACGTTGAAAAAATGTGTTTGCTGCCCTTTGCATAGAATGAATAACAAATCAAATAAGTTCAAAATTAATTTTTACAAAATAATATGAATTCTTTAAACCGGTTTTCTTAATTTAAAAACCGGTTTTCAAATATTAGAAATTTACTTTAAAAAACCGAGTTTGAAAAACCGTCAAACCTTACCTCTATTTATTATTCGTTGATTTCTGTCTTGAGAAGCATTAACCTATTAAGATGGCATTTTTTTTCTTGTCGACAGTATATTAAAATATTTTTAGTATTGAGATTGGCTTAAGAAAAGTTAATCATTTAGCTTATTAGATAAATTTAATTTGATTCATTAATTAGTTAGGTTAATTATTAACTAAGTAACAAAACACATCATTTTGTGTGAGGCAAGGAACTGAAGCATCTAAATTTCTGTCTTACTGAAAGATTTGTCAGAACTTATGCCAATCTAAGTAATTTCATACAAAAATGGATGAATTTGGCCGGAAGCATATTTCCCATGGCCCTTAAAAGGATGAATATATATTAGCGGTATCCCTTTGAATGCCACTTAAGTGAATCATATCTTATTGTCTAATCTTCGCCATGCTGCTGAATACAAGTTTAGGTATCTTCATTCTTAAGTTTCCGTGCATCAAGTACACGAAATTGAAATATTATAGTAATAATAATTATTATTATTATAACTTCACTACAGATTTTAGTGAATCTTCAAATTTTAGACTTCTCCTAGCTCGGATTTTTTTTTTTTTTTTTTGAAATTTTGTCTGTTTGTGAATACGAAACCTAATCAGCGGAGATGTACGCAACAATATTTTCTCACATATTCTCTAATATATTCTCTAATAACCCCTCCCTTCTACAGAAAAAAATCACGTACCTGCAGCAAGCCATGAATGCAACAAAAGTTCAGATATTTATTTTCAAAGTTCCGTACATGAGAGTACCGTGATTCACACCATAATAAAGTAAATCAGTACTTGTGTATTATTAGCCATGTGCATTGGCAAACAAATAATACAAAAGAGTCGATTTGACGATGAACCACTGGAATGCAGTTAGTACACAAGTAAAAGGAAATCGAATATGTATTTTGAATGCCTTTTCTCTCACCGATTGCAACCCAAATATGACATAGAACGAGAATTATAATCAAAAGATTGCTTACCACATTTCATTTATCTAAGTCATTACGTTTTTGAGTTATTGCTTTTAGATGGATGATAATGTACAACGATGAACCCTTAAATGGACTGTTTTACGTTTAATCATATATACTTCAGATGCTAAAAACCTATGATCTAATTTTATCAATCTTGCTCTTTTCGATCATCGGAGATCAACAGTTCAAAGTGAAAGTTAAGTCAACTATTATTTTATGATTGATTCTCTGGTGTTTTGTAATTACTGTGACAAAGCAGAGAAGCTTCTAGACGAATATCGTATCTTCGTACGTAACTGAGATATCGTCAAAATTTGGGGGGTTTCAAGAATCTTCTTTTTTGTCGCAAATTCTTCAAATGTTCACCAAAACTAAGTATTTATTAAAGCTATATCTATTCAACATCCTTCGAAACTATTTATAAAATTCTCTTCTTTATGGCACTAATGATGCAGGAAAACAATTTGTATTGCAAATTCGTAACAGTATCTTCTCTCTCTCTCTCTCTCTATGTATCTATCTATCTATATATATATATATATATGCAGTAATATAGACTTGAAACTTTTTTTGTATGAAATGCTTTAGGCTTCATTTTCAACAGTATTAGCTTTCTGACGCGTTCAGTTTTTGTGATTACAATATTTTCTGTATATTACATATACTAGAAAGTTAAAAAGAATCGTAAGCAAATTATAGAATAATAAAAATGAGCCAACAAATTCGTATAGGAATATATGCGGTGATTAAAATTGTATGCTCAAATCTTAACTAAAGGTAATTAAATAAAGATTGTTCCAAAAATATTTTCATGCTGATTTGAACCCTTTTCAGCCATTTTGCAGATAATTTGCTAATTACCCTCATTTACGGTTATGCAACCTAATTAATATTTTTGAACTTTGTTTGCTCCCCCCCATAATTAATACATCAATTACAACACTATCTTTTTTTTCATCAAATCACCTCTCCAGGAATTTATACATCGTTTGCCATTATATCGATGAACTATTCTGAACATCCAGAGATTATAAAAGTTGAAATATATGATTATAGATATGAAAAAAGAACATTTTATTGGCTTCGCATGATAAAATTGGTTGGTTTAATCCATAATACTGGAAATATTTATTTCAGCTACACTTCCAAGAACAATTAATTTATTCCACATGTTTAAAAACATCGCGTTTCATTTCACCGCACGACATTCCTCTTTTATTTGCTCAGAATGAAATACTCGCTATCTCTCTGCCATATCTGCTTGTGCCTGAGAATCGATATCGACATGAAAGCTAGCCATCTGCTGTAATTTGCACACAAGAACTTTCCCATTGTTGACCGTCAAAATGGACGACTCTGTTAGTTCATCATCGCATGCAATTGTTCATCATATTGGCGAGGACTACTGTACATAATGTGTGCCCTGGTACATGTGCACACATCAGAGTCCATTCTGTTTATGGCGGATAATTTTGGAAAGGTAAAAGGCTAAAGAATAAAAAGATGAAATGGATTTACTTTCTCTTCAATCGTGCGAGTAAATATAGTGTTAATGTAAACACAGACTGAACTTTATGTTAAATGGAGGTTAATAGATAGTTTACGAAAAGATGAAATGGTTGAGCACTTTAACTGAAATTGTACCATTCTGAATTAGGCGTTTGAATCCCAGTTATATGTTCATGTTCAGGGAACTGCAATGAATAGAATAGTGATATTGAAAGCTATTTAAATGGATTGTATTTTGCATCCACATTTCAGAAATAGTAAGAGCGGAAAGTTCCTTTTGTTTTCAGAGAATTGATGCAATAAAGTTTGTTTTATTTTGATAAACTAGTCAGCTTCAAGGTTGATCCGATTTTAGATTTCCAATCAAGGCCATTGTTGTTGTTTTTTCGAGATACTGAAAATTATAAATACCCATAAAAATTAGATCATGCAACATTTTGTGTAACTCCGATAAATTTTTAAATGCTTATTTAATTTGATAACCAAATTATTTGCTTGAACTATCGTTTTTTGCATCTCAAACTTGCAATTAGTTATAAATAGCAAGTTAATTATTATTTGTGGTTGTTGTTTGTTGTTGTTTTTTATGGCACTTGCCATGGACAAGCCCGCTGTTACAAAGACAGCGATTTTAAGCCGGTGGGGGAGCGTCTCTTGTTTTTAATCAGTAGCGCTAACTAGGGCCAAGAGTACGACTTTGCTACTCATGCATCACTCATTCGCTTGCACAACCCCTTTTTACAGGAGGGCAAATTCACACATTTCACAGATAGAACAACGGAAGAACAACCATGCCCAAACCGGGACTGGAACCCAAGACGCCCAGATGACGTTGAAGATGCGCTACCCCTATGCCAGTACGCCGGCTTGTTATCTTCATCAACATACAATCATATAATTCGGCCTATTTTTGAAGTTAGAACTGAGTTTGGATGATTATGTAGGTAATTCCTTTTATGAAATCTATCTACTGCAATGGTTCTCATATTTTGATTTCCGGAAAATATCTTCATATGCTCTCTGATCATCGCCCTGAGATCAAAAATCTATCTTTTGTACAAAAATTTGCATATTTTTTCTGGCCATTTCAGGATTCCGTGACTAACACGCTTCGACGATTGTATTTTGTCGAGAGGCAGGACGCAGAAAAATGAGGGGTTATTATACCACCTGATTCCGCGAATAATTTGAGTTCGCCTTATTGCTCAGCTTAAACTTCTCATCTCATCCCTATTTTAACTAAATACAATGCATTCTAACGCATGCGCAAAAGCGTGGAGGGCTTCCGAGTACGTGAATGAACAGTACATATTACGGTTTGCATGTTATCTCGTGAGAAAGGTAGTTAAAATTATTTTTATTGGATTTGAATAAGCTGTAGTATGGATGAAATTCTCGGTTAAGTTCGAAAATGGATCATCTAACTCACATAAATGGTCGGAGATTGATGCTTCCATTTTCCCTAACACGTTAATTATTGATGATAGAAATATTATTCAAATTAGATTATTACTTATAGCTTCACAATTAACAATTTTTAAGAGTTTTTGGAATCTAGAAAATTTTAGAAACCGAAAGCCTTATCTTGTAAATAGCCATGCCCCAAGAAAGGTTTTTTTTAAAAATAAAAATAAAGGATGTTAATAGCTTACTTGAGTTAATAACTTTAAATGCTATCTGTTTTTAAGTTAACTACATTTACAAAAATGAAATTGCTTATTTGAGTTCATGCTCCCCCCCCCCCTTTTTTTTTGTCGTGTGACTATTTTAAGTAAAATTTTTGCGCAGTAGCTTCTGAGGGTAAAAGCCCCTGGGCAGAAGTCTGACTTCTAGCTCAAATGAAGATAGAACACACACACTCGCTTGCATAACCTCTTTTTACAGAACACAAGGAGGAGAACAACCATGCCCGAACCAGGACTCGAACCTGGAACGCCTAGAGCTCGGGGAAGACGCGCTACCCCTAGGCCAGGATGCCGGCTTCTTGCTTCCCTAAATCATAATAAAGTTCAATTTTTATTCCAAAGATCATTTTACCCGATAGTTTGATGTAATATATTTGATAAATCAACGATTAATAAAGTTGGGGGCTATCTTACTTTGGAAAGAATACCGCATTCCATAAGGAAAATGCAACGATGGCTTAAACTAAAATTTCGGAATGTATGCTCTGTTTCATCATGAAAAACCAAAATGGGGACCAAAATATTTATAATATGCTAAATCAGTCCGTTGATAGAGTCATTTAATAGAAACTTGAGATGTCAAAAAAAAATTTGAACGCTTTTCATTCATCACATATTTTAAAGCCAGAAGGCACATTAAAATAATTTTAAAAAATTAATTTAAAGCGTTAACCGAAATCTGATTTATGAAAACAACATATGTATATTATTTGTAATTGATCTTTACTTCATTTTCGCAAACTATATATACATATTTTTTTTATATAAACGCACGTTAAAGAACAAAGAAGAAAATTTACAATCTAATATTCCCGGTATTCTCTCTCTCTCTCTCTCTCTTTGCTGAAAAATACTGACAAGTAAAAAAAAATTATTTTTAACGATAAATAATCTAATATCCAAGTCTTTTCCTTTGCACTTTTAGAATCTTGTTTTCCGCTTTCATAAATAAGATGAAAATTTTCCAGATTATTCTCTTAACATATTTAATAAAAAGAAAAGAATTTAGATAAACGTTTCTTAAATTTTGAGATTCTGCATGATATGCTGACACACATTTGTGATAAAATAGATTATCTCATACACTGGATGTGCGCTCAGTTGTCAAATATAGATATAATAGCATTTTCCGAATGCAAAAGAAATAACTTTTGAAAATAATTTCTTTTCATCGAAAGAAAAAAAAATATCTGATAATCTTTCGCAATTCTTTGTTTAAGATGTACGTGCACACTAGAAGATTTTTTTTTAAATTTTAACTTTAAAAATCCATTTTTTTCACAGTTAGTTATTAATATCTGTTTAAACTCATTTTAGTGAAAAAAAAACCATATGACACTAATTATTAATTAATTAAATAATATTTAATGAACAAATTAGCATATTTTTTAAAACATGATATCTTAACTTCGAATTTGTATAGACACACAATTCTAGTTGGAAATTATACCTAATATTAGTCTTCATGTTGTCTGCCTCAATCAAGTTATAAAAATATATAGTTTTTTTAACAATTTTTTCATCAACGGTGAATAGAAAAAGCGAGATTTTTTCTGTCATTTTAACATTTAAATAGCTATTAAAAATTTATTTCTATAAATATAACCTTGATTGAGGCACAAAACATCCACTGTTTCATACAGATTATTTTGATATAGAAATAATTGTATTTGGTTCATTTCTTGTTGAGTTATGATTGTTTGAATGAAGCAACATAATGGAAAAATATCATTCTTCATAAAATGAGTTTAAAAAACATCGAAACTAGAGTTTTTAGTGAAAGTATCTCAAGAAAAATAATTATAACTCGAGAAATATTAAGAATATTGACAACATCTTGGTATCGTTTGAAAGCTAAAGAATCAGAGAACATTTTGAAGCAATAAAAAAAAAAAATCGATATTTTGAACCATTTTCGTAGTTTCAAGTATGTACGTACACCTTAATTCATTCGTTTTTTTTATCCGTTGTCATGGATTAATGTATAATTTGATTATATGAAGTGTGGCTTTAAAATCAAGTGGCAAAGTAAAGGTGGGTGGACATGCAGAGACAAATTATTTTCACAATGGAACATGGGTTGAGAATTGCAAAGTAATATAAGAAGATCTTTGATAGGAAATTCTGGGCGACTATAAAAGATTCAGCATGCATAAAAATTCTTGAGATTCAAAATTCTTCTATATTGAAGAAACCTAATGAAATTTTGCAAGCTAGCATTTAAATGAATAGTTCGATAGTTGTAAAAGGCAGTGTTTCATGTCTATATACGGTTACAGACACGAAATTTCTGAAGTGTCAAATCGCAACACCTTTTTGTTATTGAAATGTAATGTTCAACTGAGAAAAATCATGAATGGTGTCGAAATGGAACCTGTAACATGAAAAAAGCTTGAACTATAAGAGACTATGAAAGCGACCAATGAAGGCAAAGATGCAACAGAAAAGAAACACTTTTTTTTTTTACATTTTTTACTTGCGTTCAAAATGCCGTAGTTCAGGAAGACTTGCCTCAGTTGCTGGGAAAGGGTTTTATAATCAAATTGCCATTCCCTACTGAAGGACTCCTGTAGAGACCACCCTTGAATGCCCACCCTTGCCTCATCTGCTTTTAAAATGTGTCCCATATTTTAAAAATCACCCTTATAATGATAAACTTTCAAATGGCATCAGACATTTAATTATTGTCTGCAAATTAAACGGGCTTGCGGGGAATAAGTGTTGAGAATTTTTGAATCGGTGCTTTCATATGATGAAAATCTGTTTAGCAGAAAATAAGAATTGATACAATAAAAATTTGAATAATTTTCTACATGAGAAAATTCATTTAACCTCTCCACTCCAAATTTTTATATTATTTAATTAAAGATATATTTTATTCTGGAAATTTTCTTTTATTTTGACTTAGATATTATTTCCAGTTGAACAGCTTTGTTGTTGTTTCTTATGGCACTTGCCATGGACAAGCCCACTGTTACGAAGACAGCGATTTTAAGCCGGTGGGAGAGCGTCTCTTGTTTTCATAGTAGCGCCATCTAGGGCCAAGAGAACGAATAGATACACACACGTCACAACCCTTTTTACGGGGCGGACTTCATTCACTCATCCACAGATCGTAATTTAGATCTGAATCAGAGAACGATCACTCCTGATCCAGTACCCCCAGTGATATTACTCTCGACATGGAGACTTTATAACCAAGGCAGATTTATCCGCGCGTTAGCCACCAAGCATGCGGGAAATCTTCGACCGGCGGGGATAGAACTCGCAAACTGAAGGACGTGAATCCAACTCTACCAACCAGGCTATCGCGGTCCTTGAACAGCTTTAAATGACGTAAGAGAATCTGATTATTCGAGTTACTTCAGTCGATGAATATATTGTTTGAAAAACTACAAAGTCTAACATTTTCTGCTGTGTCTCTGTCTAAGTAGATATATTTAAAGAAATACTTTTGTACAATAATATTTTAACCCAAAACTCCTTTCTTCTGTGAATAAAACGACTAATGAAGCTTTAAAACTCGTTATGTTTAGCAATTAACGCCGAGAATAAACGTTATGTTTTGATAGGTGAATCTTTCTCAAGATGATCTTTTGAATAGTCTAAAATTATGCGTCAAAGCTTCATAACTGGATTCGTTTTAGTCATAATATTTTACATTTAGAAATTTGAGATTCTTTTAATGTAAAATGCTATTGTATAAAAAATATTCTACAATCTAAAAATTATATTTAAAAAATCAGATTCTGTAATTTTTCAGTTGTAATTTATAGACAGAAACAATATCAAATGCAATTTGTTTGTCATTTAGAGCTTTTTTCTAATTGGAGGTGTAATATCTATATGTAACACTTTAGAAATTTGATATTGAGATTCATTTAGAATGAATGTCCTTTAATTAAAAAGGGCTAAATAACTTAATTGATGATAAATTCAGATCTTCATTTCCTCTTATTCTATGAATAATTTCGTCCTCTTTTGAAGCATAATATATGATAAATTAATGCATAATCTTAAAAGGCAGTCAATATTTTCTCAGATATACATAATTAATTCTCAGCAGGCATTCTTAATTACAAAAACATAATAAGAAAGGAAAAACTCAATAAAAAATAAATTTAAACATCCATTAACGTTGAAAAACAAGGCGTAACAAATATTGAAAATAACTTAAACTAAAAAGTTGATTCCACTATTTATTCATTTCTACTTTCTCTCATACGAATTATAAAGTACTGTTATCGTCAAACAAATTCGAGCTCTAGATTTCCACATTTTAAAACTCCCTGAGTTTGAAAAACAAAATGTGTGTCTGTCTTTGACAAATATGACTCAAAAATCCTTTGAGCAAGGCTGATGATGAGTACGAGGTCTTTTCCCCAAAATATGAGTAGTAGTAGAGTATGAGGTCTTTTCCCCAAAATATGAGTAATAGTAGAGTATGAGGTTTTCCCCCCAAAATATGAGTAGTAATAGAGTATGAGGTCTTTTCCCCAAAATATGAGTAATAGTAGAGTATGAGGTCTTTTCCCCAAAATGTGAGTAGTAGTAGAATATGAGGTCTTTTCCTCAAAATATGAGTAATAGTAGAGTATGAGGTCTTTCCCCCAAAATATGAGTAGTAATAGAGTATGAGATCTTTTCCCCAAAATATGAGTAATAGTAGAGTATGAGGTCTTTTCCCCAAAATATGAGTAGTAGTAGAGTATGAGGCCTTTTCCTCAAAATATGAGTAATAGTAGAGTATGAGGTTTTTCCCCCAAAATATGAGTAGTAATAGAGTATAAGGTCTTTTCCCCAAAATATGAGTAATGGTAGAGTATGAGGTCTTTCCCCCAAAATATGAATAGTAGTAGAGTAAGGTCTTTTCCCCACAATTTTAGATTTTTTCGAAGTTTGTCCGGCTGTTCGATATACATTAACACTATAACTACAAAAATGAAGACACACAGATTGAATCCCTATAGTGTAAACACCAATCAAAATGTAAGACAAATTCAACAAAAGGTTAAACTTCACTGGGTCTGTACTTTTAGAAGTATGTAAACATGATAATTAAAAAAAAACTCGATGATTTAAATATATCAAATTTGGCATATAACTTGACTGCAGTTGTAGTGACTGCACCTGTAGTTCTGCATCGAATTTTGGCTTCAATCGTTTGGGAAAAAACGCGCCAAAAACACAAATTTACATTTATTTAGAGAGATTGTGAGAAATTTTTGGCTAGATCACTCTCCTGGTTTACTTAAGAAGTTGAAATTCCAATAATTTTGTAAATAATTAGCTGTTTGTGCCTTTTAAAAAGAATTTAGTGTCTGCTAAAAAGATGTATGCGTTATAAAATTGCAATAATTACATAATTTAGAAATATAGGTAACTGATTATTTAATGAAGTTTTATGGGCTCATCTTCCTCAGCGTGTTCACCGCAAATCATTCAGAAGTATCAGACGGAGAGACGCACCCATAACATTGTCCTTCCCACCATCCGAGTGACGCAATCAGGGAATGCGATTATCCTCGGATATCCGTATACCAGACAGTTGATCTTCCACTTCCTTCCGTATCCCCGGGGATACGGGAGAGGCCAAATTGATTCCCCCGCCCCCCCCTTTCGCAGTCGATGTCCTACTCCTGCCCCTTCGCCAGTGGGAACGGGAGAGAAGCTCAAACAATTCTTGGAGGAACCGTGTGTTCGACCATGAGAAGGATGGACAAACATAAGAGAGAAAGAGGCTGGAATAAAAAGCAGGCGGAGACGAGCGGATTACGACTCAGTGGCTGTGAGCCATTCACGGTTTGGTAGTTAAAGCAGTCCCGCTTTGAAAGATGATGCAAAGTGAACCGGGTGGTTGTCTGTGTCAAAAGGGATAGGAAGAAACAAAGAAGAGGAAAGACATGGCAGAAGGTAGCCGGGACAGTAAAGATCGTGATACCATCCTGTTCAAATAAAGAGGGAATCGGTTCTTTTTCAGAAGTCCATAACCTTGAACTTAATTTTATGTTCATTAAGCGGCATACACGCACGGAAATGCACAAAGTTGTTCTCATGGAAACAACTTTGCATTCTGAGTAATTAGCTCGACAACACATATTCCTCGGTGAATTAATTGGTGAATTCTCTTACTAATAATAAAGATGAATATGTGGAATATGTGTATGTTTTTCTGTGTGTGCTTTGGCATTTTACAGGCCAGACCATTTGACAGACAGCTACCAAATTTGACACATAGTTACCTTGGAGGATGAGAATGTGCATCTCGGAGTAATTTTTTTAAAAACTCTATTTAATTAAAAATTAAGCTGTGTTTTAATGTTTTTCCACGAATGCTTCATGAAATATAATTAAACAAAAATAAATTGTACCCCATTGCAAAATTTTAAAAAATTATCTTTTTAATAACACTTATTTAATAGTTCGTGTATATTCTTTATAAATTCTGGCAATTAAAAAAAAATTTTTTTTTACCGAATTTCCAAAAATAGATTATATTGTTACCTTGAAATTCAAATCGTTTGCATTGTTTCGTTAAACATTTAATCGCGTGATTTTCATCTAGCGTTGAAAGCTAAAGAAGAAAGATTCTCTTTAATATTTGTGTAGCTTACAAGACGAATGAAAAAATGTGAACTTACAATACCGCAAAATTTAGAAAAGATATAAAACCGCTCAGTTACGTTTTTAATAATGATATGATATCATGGGACTGGTCTTCATTAGAAAGGTTCGCGTTCACAACAGATAGAACTATCTAAGATAATTGTTAAAAAATAGACTTTAATGTCTGATGATTGGATGGAATCAGAGATACGAAGTTGTATCTAAATTACTATTTTACTGAAATTACATATAACCAATATATTTGACGAACAAGTTGGTCGCCAGATATATTGATGATTGGTTACTAGTAATAAATAATTATGTAACAATATATTTTTATTGTAGAAAATCAGAAAGGACGATACACAAATTTCTGCTTTTAGGCTTCCATCAATACAAATAAGTATTTCTTTTTGTATATTTCTTGAAATGATCAGTATCGGGAGCATCACATATTTAGATGCGAATAAAAAGTGGTCCAAAGATTGATAGTTGAAAGGCTGTAAAATCATTGAGCTGTTGCATAATAGCCTTTACCTCAAGTCCTTGTTTCATATACCAACACAACAAAATTTGGTATAAAATAGTAAAGATTTCAATCTGACTTTCCTTTGACTTCTGCAACTACTTATCGGGACGATCTGTTTTACCGAAATGTATAATAGAATGCCAATAAGCTGTCAATTGCCCAAGACAGCTACTCAATAGATACGCAAGAATTTAAAGATTAGTCTATTGACTGAATTATCAAACTCTGGAAGAGTAATCATCAGTTAAAGATCATATGAATGACTTCTCATTTACGGGTAGTATTTTTCCAATCAAGAACCGAATACCATTTTCTGAAATTCGGTGCTTTACTACTGAAAATTTTAACTATCTTTTACTATGTAAAATGTAATAAATTCTAATCCAAAGTGTAACACATCATTTATTATAAGATAAATAATTTTGGAAACTCACAGAATTAGAATTTTTTGATGTAATGTTTTGTAAAAATATCTATAATTCAAAATTTGATTTGGATTTGATTCTTCATTGCATAATTGTATCCAAATAGAAATTGCGGTCTCAAATCCTAAAATATCAGTAAATTAAATCCATTTCCAAGAGTGGTATTTAATTATTCTTTGTACTATTCTGAAATTTTTACAAACGACCTATGAAAACATTTTAAAGAGACTATAATTATACTTGAATGTTCTTTTTTTTTAAAGCAAATTATTTTAATTTCTTCTAAATTCGTTTTTGAAGGAAAAAATTTAGTCTTTATATGAATCTAAACTAATATTTTAATCATATTTAATTCCAGATGAAATGGCCTGGTTTCGCTAAGATAAGACATATCTTCCACTGAAGATCCAGGCTGTCCCAAACTTGAAGCTATGGCTACCTCCCCGCCATCCGTAATATCTCCCTCTTCTCCTTCGAGCTCTGATGGAAGCCCTGTAAAAAGTCCTCTCAGAACGGAGGAGCCAAACAAAACTTCGAAAGAAAAGCACTCCTTGGCTTTTTCCATTGCCAAAATCATGGAGCCTGGACCGAAGAAAACGACATCTGCGTCTGACAAAGGAATCGCGCCTCTCTTGAATGTTATGTTTGAGGACTTCAATAAAAGAATGTCTCTTATCAACCCTCTTATGGTGAATCCTCTTCTCGCCTTTCCTGCTGGCAGAGGAATGGAGGAGATGGAGCAAATTGGAGTAAATTTTACTCCAGGACAACAAAGATGTCCTCAAATGAACGTGGACGCCATGTACGAGCTGGCTCTCAAACGCCTAGTTGAGAATTCAGCTGGCATACAGGACCTCAGGTACCACTTGAACAATACCTGCTCCTCGACACGCATCTTGCAACAGAGATCACAAGATCTTCTCAGACATTATGGTTTCATGTACGCCGCACTTCCTCCTCAGCATTTAGTGAGGAATAACGGTGATGCATCATGGGAAGACATGCCCCCTTCTGCAAATCTTCATGCAATCGACCCTGCCGGTATCCATAAGATCATTCGACCTCAACCAGTCTTCGCTACCAATCCTGGATCGAGGCCAGTTGAAGAGGTCGTCGAGACAGAATCTTTAAACACTCAACAAGCCTTGAACACTACCAATGCCAGGTTCGTTGGCGACTCCAAAACTGCTTCAGAATCCTCGGGAGATGGTACTAGTCCTATTCGGCAGAAGAGGAACCACAACAAACAAAAAACGTTCACCTGTCCCGAGTGTGGGAAGGTTTTCAACGCCCACTACAATCTTACTCGACACATGCCAGTACACACGGGAGCTCGACCCTTTGTGTGCAAAGTGTGTGGTAAAGGTTTTCGACAAGCAAGCACCTTGTGTCGGCATAAAATCATCCATACTCAGGAGAAACCCCACAAATGCCACACCTGTGGTAAAGCATTCAACAGGAGTTCAACACTTAACACACATATACGTATCCATGCCGGTTATAAGCCGTGGGTTTGCGAGTATTGTGGTAAAGGTTTCCACCAAAAAGGCAACTACAAGAATCACAAGTTAACCCATAGCGGAGAGAAGGCCTACAAATGTACTGTCTGCAATAAAGCCTTTCACCAGGTGTATAACTTGACTTTTCATATGCACACTCATAACGATAAAAAGCCTTACACATGCAAAGTTTGTGGCAAAGGATTTTGTAGAAACTTTGACTTGAAAAAACACATGCGCAAATTGCATGACAATGGAATCGCGTCGTCTGGTGTCAATCATAATCACGAAAATGGCACAGGACCGGCGGTTACAGTGAGTCTAATCAATCCCTTCTTTGTATCCCCTAGTACGAGTGCGTACATGGAACAGCCTAATAGAATTATTTTGTAATCAGTTGTAAAAATAATTTAATGTATTTCTGTACAGGATTTTTATCAAATGATGCTAATTGGGGAAAAAAGGCTTTTAGTTATTTCAGATTTTTTTTCAGAAAAAAAATATCATTTATTTCATTTAAAATTGAATGTTTAAACATATGCTGTGGTTCATTGCAATGCATCTTTTAATTAAAATTTTCAAATATAGATTACAATTCAATAATCTATTCATAAATTTAAAAAAAAACTAATTTACTCATATTTTTTAAAGTTATTTGATTTTTCAAATAGTAGAAATTGTATGAATTTCAGTGTTAAATGTTATCTATAATTCTTTGTACATAAATTTATCAAAAATTTGTAAACCTTTGAAAATTTCGCTTAAAGTAATAATCTTGCTGAATTAAAATTTTCCTTGCATAAATAAAAGAGTGTAGAAATTTAGTAAATAACATTGTATAGATAATGTAGAAATGTATATTGCTATCTTTGTAAATATTTTTATTTCATGAATTAAAGTAAAATTTCCCAAATGTGAAAAAAATTGCTTAATTTTTCAGTTGTCATTATATTAAGAGTTTCGTTTAACACAATCTATCGAGATTACAGAACTTCAATAATTTATAAACGCTCATTTTTTGAATATAAAAAAACACAATTCTATATATTTCAACTATAGGAGAAGAGAAGACGATAAGAATTGGAAAAGAATGGAAGAAAATTGTGTGATCTCATGAAATTATTTCCTATTATGATATTGTAATGCGAAAAGCAAATGCAACATGTATTCGAAATATAAAATAAGCACAAATATGTGTATAAAATTTTAATAACCATTACAAACATAAAAAATATAAATTCCTATAATTCAAGTTAATTAAATACATTTATCTATCTATTATAATTAATCTATTAAATGAATTAGATAAATGTGTATTTTGGAAAAAAAAATCTAATGAAAAGTTAGTGAAAACGAGGAGGAAATATTGAATCCTGTCCACCCCTTCCTCTTTATAAATACCATCAGATTTCATAATACATAATATTTACTTTAAGATCAACGTCAATATCGAAAAGAAAGCAATTATTGAGCAAAGAAGTACTGAAATATCATTTGATGTTCATCCTTATCGGCATTTGCAGTTTTCTTCATCTTATCAGCAATGTCTTGACAATAATTGATAATATTTTGGCCACTTACAATAATAGATAAGATGCTACATAGGCAAAAATTAATTTGAAAGTGGAAACGTTTCTATATATTAGTAAGTCTTCATCTTATAGTTTTCAAAGCTTGAATGTGCGCTTATTTCGGAACATTGTGGGGATTGAAAAATTCTTGAAACCCGTTGAGGTTTTTAGAGCTTGCTTTCTTGGCATGATATGACACTTTCAAGTCGATTAATTGATCCAAGTTGATTATTATTATCAGAATGAATTATTCAAATTCGCTTTATTAATGATGATGATTTTCTTGACTGAGAATTGTCATTTTTCAGTAGAACTGGAAAAGTTCTCATATATTATTCCAAAGGAGAAAATCGAATTTGAGATTTGGGGAGATATATCCAAATAATCTAGTATTTTGAAGAATATATTTCTTATATTCTATTTCTTCTTTTAATAATGTACTTCCTTAAAGTCATACAGATTGATGTAAATTAGTTCGAATTATTTCTGATATCTTACAATATAAAATAATAGTTTATGACATTAAAAAGACGTATAACAAAAAATCATAACGTATCCCGCCTATTTTTAATAAAATAAATATACAATTGCATCAAAGCTCTTACATACATACTTGCATACATTGCTCTTAGTTTAAAAGAATTTTTTGCTCAAGAATTTTATCATAATATTCGTTTTAAAAGTTTTTCAAGATACATTTTTATCCTAATTTTTTCTATTATTATTTCTATTTTTCTATTATTAACTATTCATTCTAAAATTGGTAGGTCGATTGTGTTATTCAGAAAATTATATTAAAACACTTATTGAAACAATTTATTTTAGTGTTTCAACAGGGACAAATAACCTGACTTCGTAATTTCATTTATGACAAATATAATTGCTCTTGTCATCTATTGTCTGAGCCTATAGTACCTTACACTACTCTGCAACATTAAATTCCACATCTTTCAAAATGCTCACTTGATTACAAATTAAGCATTTGACTTATATCACGTGATATAAATCACGTGATAAATATCATGATACTAAAATTGTAAATGGCAATGTCACCTCCACATCACAATTTGGAATACATGCACCTTTACATCATAATTTGGCATAGTATTTACAATTTATAAATTTGAGAAAAAGATTAAATTTGATTGATATTATTTAGACAAGTGCATAAAGCTCTAACTTCAAGCTTCGTTAAAGTTTTTGATTAAATTTAATATCAAAATAATATAAAAAGCTACTTATGAGAGAAGAATGAATTTAGCGAACTTCCTTTGCTCGCACCTTTTTATTTTAGGATTAGTTTCACTAATTTTCGATTATTTTAAAAATCTGGAAAATTTCCAGAAATTTCATGCGTGCAACAAATCGTGGCTATTTAGATACGAAACATGAAATAACTTTGATAAAACTTTTATCCACCAGATTGGCAGAGGGGGGGGGGGTTCTCTCCTGTCTTTTTAAAGACAAGAAATTGATGTAAACTTTATTAATTATGGTTTTAAGTTATTTCTTAAAGCTGGGAAGAGATAGATCATATGCTGACTTTTGTAGCAACTCATAGTGAATGTGGGATAATTTTTTGCAGATCTTAATTGATGGGTTTTTTTTTTGACAAATTCCGAAACAGATTTCTTTTGGAGGTCATCATGCAGTAATTTCCTTCTATGTAATGGACGGCATTAATAATTTACAGCAGTTGTTTGCTTTGAAAAACTTTCAATTTCTTTTGTTAGCAACAGAAATGGTTCCCCAAGTTTGGAAAAAATGCAGAACGCTTCATGATTTTCCGTGCTACCCTTGCGCAGGGTCCTTGTTTGTCTTCTCTGTATCATTCCAACTTTAGTATATTCATTGGAGAAGTGAATACAAATTGTTTACTTTGAAAAAGTTTCAATTTCTTTTGTTAGCAACAGAAGTGGTTCCCCAAGTTTGGAAAAAATGCAGAACGCTTCATGATTTTCCGTGCCACCCTTGCGCAGGCTCCTTGTTTGTCTTCTCAGCGTCATTCTTACTTTAGTATATTCATTGGAGAAGTGAATACAAAATGGATACTACACTTTTAGCGGGATTCGGACCCGCCCGGTTTAGGTGACCGATGTCTTGCCCATTGGGCCAAGAATGCTCAAGATTGGTAAAGATGATCTAGAGGTTGATTGAGGACGCAATAACTGTCCAACACAGTAGCATGAGCAAAATGTTGTTGTTGTTTCTAATGGCACTTGCCATGGGCAAGCTCGCTGACGAAATCAGCGATTTTAAGCCGAGGGTGCATCTCTTGTTTTTTAGTAGCGCCAGCTAGGGCCAAGAGTACGTCTTAGCTACTCACGCATCACATTCGCTTGCACAACCCCTTTTTACAGGGGGGAACATTCACACATCTCACAGATAGAACAGATGAAGAACAACCATGCCCGAACCGGAATTCGAACCCAGGACGCCTAGATCACGGGGAAGACGCTCTACACCTATGCCAGAACGCCGGTATCAGCAAAATACTCTTGATAAACTGATTTTGATAACATTTAAACACAAATATGTGATGTTGGGGATGACCTTTACTTTGAAAAACAAATAATCACCCCAACACTGTATCAGACGCCATCACACTACATTCGAGTTCGTCCCTGTCGTTCAGGGAGAGGAAAAGAAAAAAAAAAAAAAAAAAAAAAAGAGAACAAAAGTTTAAAAAAAAAAGTGAAGCGTAGGATTCTCCCTTTCTCTATTTGCAGTCATTATCACAAGTTTTGCGTCCCTACTTTTGAATCTGGGCACTTGTGCCTCTCTCAAAGGGTCGTCATGGGTAGTATAATGGAGGCGGATCCCTCTCATTGAGTGAAAATCGTGACAAATTGGAGTGGCTTGATGATTTTCCCTAGCTCTTCACAGGGGGGAGAATTTTTTCTGGGGTGTGTGCTCTCTCCGAATCCGATTGCCCCGCTTGTCTCCCAGTGTTTTTGTTCTTTACTTGATGAACCCCCAAATGGATCATCTGCTTTGATAGCCCATGCGCCCCGGGAGAGCTTTTCCGATCGGTTGTAGCCACTAGAGACGAAAACTAGTTTATGCACTGAAAAGTGAGCATTTTGCTTTTTTTTTTTATTTGGAACAAATATAGTACAATATAATAAATTTTTTCTTTGAAAAATTTTGTTGTTTCTTATGGCACTTGCCATGAACAAGCCCACTGTTAGGAAGACAGCGATTTTAAGCTGTTGGGGGAGCGGCTCTTGTTTTTATAGTAGCGCCAATAGTAGTAGTTTTTATAATAGGGCCAAGAGTACGATTTTGCTACTCACGCACCACTCATTCGCTTGCACAAGCCCTTTTTACAGGAGGGCACATTCACACATCTCACAAATAGAACAACAACCATGCCCCGAACCCAGGACGCCCAGATCACGGGGAAGACGCGCTACTCCTATGCCAGGACTCCGTCTTGAAAAGTTTTAAAACATATTACATTTAAAAATTAGTAATAGTCTACAAAATAATTCATTGGCCGTCTTTAATATATAAATAGTAAGTTATGATTATTAAAAAGACAATCATGATATATGTTATAAAAACAGTTGCCTTTTGTAAAACCAAATATACTCATAAGAAATTGGCACTAAAGCGTTTTGAAGATTTATACCAAAAACTGTTATATTTTTTTCTATGTTTTATAAAACCAATTTGATGATCTGTAAATGGCTATATTTATTTAAAAAAAGTAGTCCACTACTTCACAAAATATATTTTTACTATCTTAAAATGACGACAAAGGACATTTTGAACAAACAACATAGCATAGATCTTTTATTTTTGTCATGGTGCATTTATAACATTTCAAAATTATTTAATACTTTACAAAACTAGAAATATTTATTAATCTATATAGAGTTTCATTTTTATTTCTGAATTATATATATTAATAATTTTACATTCCAAAGATTTGGATTAGATAAACAGACAAATTTAAGCATTAATATGTAATAACAAATTTAACAAATTAATAACAAATTTAAGCATAAAAATGACACGTTTTCTATTAAACGAACTCAATGAAATCTTAAATGATCAAGTAAAAAGCATAAATAACTTCACACATGATTGTATAAAAATATGGCTGCACAAAAACATAAAAAATAATAAACATTATAATTTTTTTTTAATTAGTAGGCGCTAAATGAGCAAAGACTTTAAACTGAATATTATGAATTTTGCAGAAAATATGTGTTAATTTGAGATGCATATTGCATCTCATTACTTCTTAATTTTAGTTAAAAAATTATACAGTTACTGAATTGAATGCAGAATAAAAAAGAACGCTTACGACTAATTTTGTACAGCAGTTTCCTTTCTCTTGCTAGAATAGAAATGAATACCATATTTCACTCTCGAAACTAAATCGTGCATTTTCAAAAATCTTTTTTCATTTATCATGTGTTGATTCTCTGTTGAGCAATTATCTTTGTTTAGTAAGATACTACATAATTAAAAAAATCAATTCTCAATAGATTATATTCCAAAAAAAAAAAAAAAAAAAATAAGTAGAAGAAGAAGAAGAAGAAACCCGACATGGAATTCAGAATTAGTAGAATTTATTGCAGATATAGATTGAATTCCAGAAATTTTTTACATAATAGCTATCTTTCCAAACAAACTCAAAAATAAATCTTAAAAATGCGATGACTAGAAGAAAGAACTGAAAGATAGAATCTTTGACACAGTTATTACGAATTTCTATTGAAAACTTGCAGAGTCATTATCTCATGTCAAAATAATAACATATTACTTTGTGCAAGGATATTCTCTCAAGAGAAAGCGCGAAACTGAGAAGCATCCAATAAAAATAGGTGAAAGGAAAAAGGAAAATGTTATCACCATATCTTGATAATGTGTAGACCGGATATGATATGTAAAATGAGTAATTCTACATGCATGATGAAGAATTGATGAAAATTCTACGCAATATAAACTGTAAGATCTGGAAACCAAATTTGTTATTTGTTCATTTCTTAGATAAAAATAATTAATAAGTCAGCCAACATTTTAATTAGATTTTTAAATAAAATTCTATCTCCTTGTGGATATGCTTTTCCTCAACAAGATTGGAGCTAGGGATTGCAATACCGGTATACCGGGATACCGAATACCGGTATTTTGAGCCATTTGTGCAATTTTGTAATACCGGTATTCACAAGTTTAAATACCGGTTTTTCGGTATTAACTAGCAATTTTTAAAATTGTCCCCACTATATGTTCAGGGATCGCGAACATAGCAAAATAGTATACGTTTTTGTTTTTATGTCTCCATAACGGACGAAATTAATTAGCTAATTAACGGCTTAATTAATTGCTTAAATTTAAATTAGCGAAACATGGATTATCCCTGAAAGAAAATATTGTATCCTTAACGACTGATGGAGCAACAATTATGAAAAAATTTGGAAAGTTGATTGGTGCAAGTCAGCAGTTGTGCTATGCACATGGAATTCAATTAGGAGTAATAGATGTATTATAGCAAAAAATAAAGAACAGAAGAATCCAAATACTGTGGATATAGAAATTTCGGATTCCAACTTTGAAAAGAGTAAGAGTGAGAGTGATATTGACAGTGAAGATAATGACAATGTAATTGTTGAAGAAGATATTGCTAATGAGGGTGAAATATTAATCTATCAAGAATTGTTTCCTATAATTTATAAAGTTCGAAAAATTATTAAAACATTTAAACGTTCCCCTATAAAAAGGATATATTACTAAAATATATACTAACTGAAAATGAAACAGAATATATGTTAATATTAGATTTTAAAACACATTGGAATAGTTTACTCCTAATGATGGAACGATTTTTGAAACTGAGAAGTCCAATCCAAAAAGCAATAATCGACTTAAACCTGTAAATTAATTTTTCAGATAGTGAATTCGACTTAATATCCGGAACTATATCAGCTCTACTTCCAATAAAACTGACTACTGAGGCATTATGTCGGAGAGATTTTAATTTATTAACAGCTAATGCAACAATAAATTTCATGTTGCAGTCACTGAAAGAACAGCACACATCACTATCTGAAGAATTATATATTACATTGAAAAATCGCACAGAAGAAAGGCATACCGAAATAGAAAATGTCTTGCGGTATTTACATAATTATAATGATTTTAAAAATGAAAATGAAAAAGAAAAGAAAAGAACCAATTCAAATCTGATTAAGTTTAGAGTAAATTTTCTTAAAATTTTTTACCCACAACTCTATCCACATTCAGAAGAATTCGGTTCAATTATCGAAGATTATGATGTCACTACTGTCGATAGTGAAAAGGAATTGTCTCTTGCACAAAAATTAGCGATAAATAAAAAAATTTCAACTAAACAAAATACAATACAGAAATCAGCTATATCCAAAACCATCCGACGAGAAATCGATTTATTTGAAGATGAGGGATTTAGAGGTAAATACTTGGAAAAATTATATTGCGCATTGCTAACAGTACCACCAACTAGCGTAGATGCCGAAAGAGCGTTTCGATAGCTGGTAATTTTTATACAAAATTACTTTTCAGGCTTAATGACAGTACAATTGATGCATTATGTTTTTAAGATCACATTTCAAAAAGTTGTAATAGTACCCCAGACTGAATAGTGATATTTACACTTTTTTGTGATTTAAATAAATAAGATGCTCCTTTACTTTGTGATTATATACTGTTATAATTTATAAATTACAAATTATTTTTTGTGATATTTACACTCTAACAAAACTGGCAAATACAACAAAGAAACATTTGTGTTTCTTTCTTTTTCTAAAATTTCTAATACCGGTATTAAAACCGGTATCCCGGTATTAAGATTTAAAAAATACCGAATACCGGTATTGAACTTTTGCTCCGGTATTGCAATCCCTAATTGGAGCATAAAATTCGGACAGAAGCAAATTTTACACTATATTAGAATTTAAAATAAATCTTCTCAATGATGCAATTTTTTTGTAAACTTTTCTCAAATTTTAATAACTTTTTAAAAACGTTTTTACATATTTTATAATCAAATTCTTTATTGTTTTAAATATTGGTCTTGTACTCAGATATATTGACGCTGATGTCGCATCAAAATTAAATGCATTTTGTTAGTGCATGTTGGTACATTATAGCTGCTGATCACCAATGAATGTTTTTTAATAAATTTCCCCCATTATTTTTATGCTACTTAAATTTAAAAAAATGGCACTTAATACATTTACAAACATATGCATCGTAAAATTCTTAAATATATTTTTTTAAATATTATCGTTGCTAATAATAAAAAATACAGGTTGAAAAATAAAGCTTAAAACATTATCAAGTCACAAAATTTTGAACTACAGGTTCGAAACACCTTTTTTTTATGCAACTGATTCTGATTTTATCAGTTAAGATAATGAAAAATCAGTTATCATAAAAAAATTCACCTCTGGACATTTTAAAAAATCTCTACATGTTAAATCATTTTGAGTTGGAAATAACCTTTTCAAGACTTACGCCACCCACAGACTTAATTAAAAAACGTAATGAGTTGATTTTTTATCTTAATTATGTTCTTAAATATGTATCATATTTTGAATAAAATCCATGGAAAGGTTGACTGTTCATCTGCTGCTGTGTGTGTCCGTGAATTTGATAATCTAAGCGTAAATGAGCTAGACAAATAAAAATTGTCGTGCTTTCTCCATTTTAATTTGTTATTTCTTTTTAGTGTGCATTCTCGCTCTAAAATTCTTCATACCTATACATTTGTATTAAATTTTCGACACCTCAATTTAAAAGAGAAAAAGAGATAAAGGATCCTAATTACTGAATGGAGGTATAAATATAGAACAGGTCATTTTATCTTTTCTTCAAAGATGCAATCTAATGGAAATGAAGTAAAAAATGTTCTTTTGAGCCACCATTAATATCCAGTGTTATCTCTGTCTTTATTTTGTTTTTCTCCGAGTTCTTCAAATTGCAACGTATTTTTATTTACCTACTACTAACAAAATTCAAGGAAAGATTCAAGAATAGAATAAATTAAATTTAAAAGAATTTTTTCTAATAAAGAAGAAAATAATAATAATAATAACAAATATAAAATTCCATTAAATGTAAGTTAAAAAAAATTAAGTTATTTCAAATATATAAATATAGCATACAATTGAAAAAAATCAAATACTTTTTATTTGAAATAAAAATTTTCCTACAGTATATAGATTCAAAAATATAATCACTTTTTAAATGCAAAAATTCAGGTTCGTGTTGTTTAAAAATGAACAGTTTTCCATTATGACCCTTTCATACGACAAAACCAGTGTTTTACAGCTCACAATTCATGAACAACCAAAAAGAATTGTAACGGTCTTTCAGTTTTAATTTGAAAACAGTGATATTTGAAATTTATTAATCCAATGTTGTGATTTTCATACTGCTGCAAAATCAGTGTTTTCCTATTCATAAAATAACAGTCCACTTAATAATAAGCCAAACAAGCATTGCTACGTTTACTTTTACTGTAAAAGTGAACATAAAAATGTTTCACTTTTATTTTAAAAGTGAACAGTATCGAAGGAAATTTATTAATCCAACCAGCTATGGCCTTTTAGCACAACAAAAACCCATCTTTTTTCCGAATCCCAAAACAACAGTCCATTTAATAAGCGAACAGAAAGAAATGTCCCATCCGAATTTAATCGCGTTCTGTTCCTGGATTCAACAAAGGGAAGGGCAGGAGGACTGTTTTTCCCGTGTCCACCATCTGTCCGAGAGGCGATCCGCAGCCAGCCAATAAGGGCGCATTACTGGATAACAAGGGAAGAGCCGCCTCTTTTGTTGCGGCCAATCTGCAGCAGGGGGGCGAAAGGGGCCACTTAACATAAGGAGGGGGTGGGGGCGGTCGCGTCAGCTGGTGCAGACCGCGGACTTAATGCGATAACATTTTTGTTGAGGGTGTAAACGAGAAGGGAGGGGAGGGGGGAGGGGGGGGGGAAAGAGGCATAATTGCGCATGTCCCACGTAGGATGGGATGATGAGGCTGTTGTGTTTTGTTGCTTGATCTGCTAATCTGGACCGGATTTAAAGAGTGATTCATTGGATCTCGGATGCGTGAGTTTGGAATGTGATTTGCGGGACTGGCAGTTTTAGTAAAGAGTACGCTTTTGTATAGTAATGATTCGGGAAATTTCCTTTCAATTTAAACAGCATGTGTTTGGTATAAAGAATTTTCTTACATAAATTAAAGGTGCAGGAAATATTTTTGCTGAATTGGGGGGGGGGGATTTAAAAGTTTAAAACCAAATGTCATAAAATGTTTTCCTGAATTTTTTTCCGTTCAATTTTTAACATCATTTTATTTGGTATAAAGAATCTGCTTACATAAATTTGAGATCCAAGGAATATCTTTGTTGTATTGGGGAGGGGATAAAAGTTTGAAAGCAGATGTTTTAAATTTTTTTCCTTTCAATTTTAACAACAAGGGTTTGGTAATAAAGAATCTGCTTACATAAATTAGAAGCGTAGGAAATATTTTTGTTGTTAGGGCGGTTGATTTAAAGGTTTGGAACCGGATGTCTAAAAATTTTTTCATGAATTTTTTCTTTTTAATTTTAACAGCTTGTGTTTGATATAAAGAATTTGATTACATAAATTAGAAATGCAGGAAATATTTTTGTTGTATGGAGGAGAGAGGGAGGGGAAGGAATTTAAAAATTTGGAACTGGATGTCTTAACATTTTTTACTGACCTTTTTCCTTCCAATTTTAACGGCATGTGTTTGGTATAAAGGATCTTCTTACATAAATTAGAAATGCTGGAAATATTTTTGTTGTATTGGTGAGGAAGGGGTTTAAAAGTTAAAAATCGGATGTCTTAAATTTTTTTCCTCAATAATTCAAGTAAGCCCCTTTTTAAGATGTTTATGCAAGATTTTTATTACACTTATTTAAGTTTAAAGTCAGCAAGAAAAAATCAGCATCTATAAGACAATATAATACTATTAATAAATTATGATGAATTGCTGCTACTTTAGCAAATTAAATTAGTGCTGAATACAATATTATTAATAAAATATGATGAAATGCTGTCACTTTACAAAATTTTATTAGTGCTGAAATTTTTGAGCCAATATTAATGCTTAAAATAATTTTTTTCTAATGATATAGCCGAGCAGACAAGTAATTCAAAGATTCCATAACTCTAAAATTCCTTATGTTAGTCCACTTGTAGTCGAGACCTATAATTAAAGAAAATCTGGTCTACTATATTCAATAGATGGTTATTTAAATGTCGCAGGCTTCCTGATAAGATGAGGAACAATTCAGGTATATAATAAAAAGTTGCGAACATTTTTATATGTTACAAAGCCGGATTATAAAATGGCAAATGCTTTTATTTGAATTTTGGTAGTCTTGTAATCGACCTCATACAAATTAAAATCAAATGTCAATTAAAATACAAAGTTTAGTTAGTTTTAGCAATTCTTAGTTTTTTTCCATGATTCGTAATTTGATTGCACATAAAGTGTGATCTAAATTTTTTGGATTTCCTCATAAATCAGCAGCGGTATCATTTTTTATATTTAAATATTTGTAATGTATCATTAAAGCGTTTTTAAAAATCATTTTGAATAGAATTTCTTTTAATTTTAATTTAAAACATTTTATGCACGAGATACTCAAACCAACTTTCTTGAAGTTGATTAACAATTAAACGTTTTTTTTTTATTTCAGTCAGTCGAAATATTTGTTAAATAAAAACTGTTTATTTTGGCATTAAAAATATCTGATTTTGAAAGTTTGTGAAGGAAAAAAGGACCACCGTCTAAGGACTCATACAATTTTTAATATTTCTCTTATATAATATTCTTTAAATTAAAAAAAAATAAAAGTTGTTGCAAATTTTAAATTTTAAATTTTAATTTTTAGACTTAAAAGAAAGAAAAAAAAAAAAAAAACCCCAAATTTCTAGATTTTTTTTAAAAGTAAAAAGAAACATGTAAAAAATGTCTTAAAAGTTTAAGGTGAGCAACTAAGCAACTTAGTTTCTCAAACAAAATAATAATAATAATAAATCGAAAATAAATAATAAAAAATAATCGAATTATTTTGAAAAGATAGAAAGAAAAAAAGATACTTATCTGTAATATAAAGTAAGTATTAATTTCTTTCAATAAAAATATGATTATTATAGCTTTATATTGGGATGAATCGTTTTTAAAACGTTCACAAAATGATAATAAAAATTCAATTCACGACTCATTTTTTTAATTTAAATAAAAGTGAAGTGAAGTGAAGTGATAACTTAAAAATTGTTTCAGTGACAAATTTTTATATTTCCCAAATAAATATTATTATTCTGGATGAGATAACAAAGGTCTCGTAGGGTAATGGAATGATTCATTTAATTTATAATTATCATTCCATTAAAGTCATGAATTATCAAGTTTTGGCTCTATTACTTTGATAAGTATTTTAATCAAGTAGCCTTTGAAAAGTATTTTATTCAAGAAAAAGAAATTATTTTCAAATTTTGAGGAGAAAATTTTCAATAAAAAAAATTCGAATGTCATTCTTTATATTATTTTTTAAACATTCAAAACAGACATGAAAATTCTGTGTAATGTAATATAATAGCAAGTAATCATTCATTTATACAAAATCATTTTTTTCAAATACGCTATCTTTTCATGCAAACGATATTTTAAATAAACGAGCTTAGATAAATAGATTGCTCTCTCTCTCACACGATTTTATTTGAGAAATAATTTAATTTATTTGTTTATTTGATTTTCAGTAAAATATTATGCATCCGCTTTCAATTCAGCTACATTTCATTTTAATTATCTAACGTATCATCGCGCCCCTTGCAAAGAAAGGAGGATAACAGAGTTGATAATAAATAATTGATGGAATATCTTGATAAAGATGAATATTTAAGTACTATTACGGATGAATTATTTTCATTCATGAGTATAAGTGAATTTTTTGTAATAAATTTTTGTAAAAGATCTCTTGAATTATACTTTAAAAGTAAAAAGAAACAGCGATAAAAAATCGTACCTTTTCTAAAGATAAAATACAAGAACAGTTTCTTGTAAGACTTACTTTAGTCTTGACTTTATTATTGTTAGTCTCTTAATTGCCTATTAAGTTTTGCTTTTGATTTATTTTTATATAAAAGATTTTAGCTTTATTGCTTATATTATCAGTTTATTATATATTAAAAAAACTGCTTATTGTTGATAAAAGTATTTGAAAATATTATTTGAATCAATATTAGCTATATTTTATCTCGTAGGAATTTTGCAACAATTTTTTTATGGCTCTTACATTCTTCATAATATGTCAAGAACGGAAATAAGCCACATAACAGTATTAAATGTAAATATTGGTATTTCCATTCATAACTATACCCTGTTAAGGTTGTTTATAAAACCCACTGCTAATTTCTATTAATAATTGTTACCTTAGAATATTATGGAGTGATGGTTTTAGGAACTTTCGAGCATATATTGTGTTTAATATTAACTAATTTTGGTAAGTTCGCTTATAGCGCATCTTTATTAATCTAATTTTTTAAACATACTTTTCCATTTTTAAAAGTAATTTTGCTATTCAATGCGCCTATGTATTCAAATAGTTGAGGAAATGGTTTCAATTTAAATATCAATAACATTTCTATTTTTTTTTCAGTACATGCAGTATTATTCAGCAAATGTTATTGTATGTTATATATCGTTAAAAAATTTAATACTTTTTTTATTTCGTATTTTTTGATAAACCTATAGGACATTATCTAACTAAATTATAGTTATTTTTTTAAAACATTAATATTGGAAGCTTTAAGAAATTACAGTCTTCTTTCTTTCTTTTTTGGGATGGGTGGGTGGGAGTGGGGAGTCGATACCGATATTTTATATTTGTTTGAACTTATTATTTATAGTTTCTAGATCTTCAAACTTACTCTCCAATTCTTACTTTATCAATTACGAAATATACAAAGAGAAAATATTGTAGTCGTCAAAAAATTCGAACTCGAGATCTCATTTTTCAGATCTATCTGCATCCGAAAAATACTTTCTTGGTATTATTTATGTCTATCCCTCTGTTTGCCTGCCCGTGAACTTAATAGTTCAATGTCGCTTTGAGTTATATGGCTTAAATTTGATATACTGAACCATGAAATTTACTAAAAACTTATAGATTTCTATCAAATTTTGAACCAAGAAATGTGGACTTAACAAGAACCAAATTTTGACTGAAAAAGGGATTCTGTTTATCCGGCTGAGCGAGTGCAAGATGGTCCAAGATTTCAATTAAAAAAAAAATGTTTCTTTTTAAATTATCATAGTAAATGGGCATATACCAGTTTAATTTAACTTGTTAATGTAGATAACGTCACTATCATATTTTACAAGCAAGAAATGATAGACAAAAACTAATGATATTTGTTTTCAGCAAAAGAAATCCACATTAAATCAGTTAAAATATTTTTACCATACCGTACCATATTATGCGCTGACCTGTGATTATCAAAACACCATTACTCCTTAGCGTTATTCTTATCCGCCATTGCACCAAGCTCAGCACCATTTTTAGCACCATGTGCACTTAATAAAACATTTGAAACGATCCTATATTTCTTATGAATTGGAATAAGAAAAATCACTGTCAATTGATCATTAATGATACTGATGAATCGGAATAAGAAAAATCACTGTCAATTGATCATTAAAGATACTTATGAATAGGAATAAGAAAAAATCACTGTAAATTGATCATTAATGATACTTATGAATAGGAATAAGAAAAATCATTGTCAATTGATCATTATTGAAAAATAAATGTTCTAAAACTTGTATCATAATAATAAATCAGATTCTGTTAATCGAAAAAGGTTTTCAGATTTACAATTAATGCCAATCTTATTCTAAATTAAATCGTTGTAGTTTGTTCTTTAATTGTTTGAGGAAAGAATTTCTTTTATTTTTCTCTTTAACATTCTCATGTAATCTAATCTATTTACATAATAATATGTGGTATTTCCTTCTAATGTGATTATTGGTTTATATTTCCACGTAATATCTCTAAATATATTTTAATATTTTGATTTTCTTCTTTTTAGGTAATATTTATTAAAAATGGAAAATAAAATAAAAACTAGGTAGTCTAAATAAAAAAGTGTGCTATATTATCACGTACTTCATTTTTGTAACTACTCGTATTCTGATTCAACGTCCTCATTTGAAGACAATTACTTTTTCGTTTTAATCGTAATTAATATTCATTGTTTCTTTTTTTTACTTTGCTTAAGTAGCCAATATTTATTCTTAAAATCCTAACAGTTCCCTACTGACATAGGGACACTTTAGACATATTTTGAAATCAAAGTATCGTCGTTTAAAATTTTTAGTATTAACTTTTGATTCACTTTTTAGCCAATGGAATGAAATCAAAAGCAATCTTTATTTCTTGATACTTTACAACTTAAAAAAATATTTTAATTTAAATCTATGAAAGTTTTTTTAAGAGGATTTTCTAAAATTCTGATTAAGTTTTCGATAATATTTCTAATAAAAATATTCTTTTTTTTTTCAGCAATGAAATTTTATTTCACAGCCAAGTCTTGGTGTTTCTGACGTAATTGAGAAGAGTTTTGCTGAAATTTTTGCTTTAGATTAATTTGGATGCTAAAAATTTGAGAAAAATGAATAAATAAATATCTCTTATACAAGCAGAACATGAAAAACAAGATATAGATGATGTTGCCATATCACAAGGGTTCTTACTTGCATGATATGTCTATAACAGCTTCCGTTTAGCTTAAACATAAATTGTAAACAAATAAACAATTTAGAAATCTTAGTTCAATGTTTTGAACAATATCAAGTTTGAACCACAACATGTGTGCAGTTAAAAATGGATTCCTGATCATGTATAACTCTTGTGATCTACGTAATATTGTCATTTCCTTCGGTTGTTTGTCAGCCACATTTGTATAAATATTAATGGATCTCTGGAAAATACCTGTACATATAAAAAACAGATTTCTTTACTTTTTGCTGAGGGAAAGTTCCGTTAACTGAAAAACATGCTATTAAAAACAGCATGAGATGAAATACAAATACATAGCTTTCATTCTGATATTATTTTTTTAGCTAAGAAAAGAAATATATAAAATCATCATTAGAGAGGCATCTCTTTTCTATCATGGAAAAATAAACGAAAAAAAATCTTTAAATCAGATTCCGCAATGAAATATCTCGAAAATATTTGTTTCTACTAGAGATATTCAGCAGATAAAATATAATTTGTTTCTAAAGCCCATGTTTGCATGGAATCAAAAGAGGTTGGAAAAGCAAATAAAAAATATAAGAATTTACTTTCAAAACAGATAAATAAAGAGACATAGAATATATAAATATGTATATCATAGAAATGTGTGAAAGATGGGTTTGCAAGTTACATGCTTTCTAACTGACAAATTTCTTCTGTATTACTTTATCTTTACTCTTGAACTTGAATTTGAAGGAAGTAGGAGATTGGGATTTATAGCAACAATGGCTGTTATCCCCTGTTTCCAGATGAAATTTCAGTCAGTTAATAAAGCAGTTCCAATGATCTTTACTCTTATTATATGTAGAATATTTAAGCACAAAACAGCAAAACACTGTTGCCATCAGTGAAAGTTAAATATTCTTTTTATAGTTTCTTTCATATATTTTGTATAAGATTATGGCGGTTTGGCGTTGATTAAGAAAATATGTTACTTTTATTTATTTATTTTAAATTTGATTCCAATTTATTTAAAAACATTCCAACTTTAAGAAAACAAAAACATTTCAAAATACCGTAGTATAATAATGTTATGTTGATTCATTTGTCTTGTCTTTGTTTACCTTGACTGTAACAAATGTTGTATTTTGAATTAAATAATCATTCTATTTTCAAAAAAGAAGGTCAATCTAAAAAAGTGAGAATTTTGCTCTAAGATTAACGTAAAAAAAGGTTTATTATTATTAATAATAATAATCATAATACTAATTTGCAATTGTAACAGTGAGAAAAAGACTTGACTGAAAGATTTGATGGAAGATGGATTATATTAATTCGAATTTCCTTACAACAACAACAACAAAAGAACTATTGCAAATACGGTTTAAAATTTTTGAAAAAAATTATTAAAGTTGATGAAAATTTTTCTACGGAGTTAAAATTGGTATAACTGAAAAGTTAATTTTTTAAAATTTTAAAATGGCGTAGAAAATTTTTCGTGAATGACGGCATGGAGTTATAGAAAAAAAAAGGGGGCTAAAAATTTGATAAAATTTTATTTAATTAAAAATCTAATTAGAATTTTGATTTAAAACAGATTTAGTAACTTTGAAGGCAGAAATCTGATCTGTAAAGAGTTGTATTTTGCGTATAACGTATCATACAATTTGCAGAAAGTACGACAGCATAGCCATGTTAAAATAAAAAGTTTGTTTCGTTTTTCTTAATAAATTAAAAATTATTAATTTAATTAATTTTTGAGTTAATGTTTTTGGCTTTTCAATTGTACTGTTTTGAATGACAGTATTAATTATATTTCACTTTTGCATAATATCACGGAAAAAGCATTTTTTGATTTAAAAATTAAAATTCTACTTGTAGCAATTTAAATCCATTATTTTAAAAAATCATTTAACTCAGATACAATGGAATAATTTTATTCTAGAATTCTTTTTATTTTAACTAATAACGGGCTCCTCTTTTCAGGAATATTTACAGCTAAAAAAATCAGTTTTTACTTGTATATAAAATAGGATATATATATATATATATATATATATATATATATATATATATATATATATATATATATATATATATATATATTGTTCACCGGTGATAGATACACTGAATACAACAGATGGCAAGCGGGCCCCGTAAAAGTTGTTTTCTGACGATAGTCCTTCTCTTGTTAGAAAGCCATCCGTGTAGACTTATTTAGATGCAAAGTGGGAAAGTCGAATTTTCTAGGTAGTTAAAAGTTGACGGTGGAAATTCCGCTGTATATTGTACTCCCAGATAAATATAATAAAATTCGATATTTATAAATAATTTATATCTTTGAAGACAATTAAGTTTGAAATATAATAGTTTCTGTACTATGGGTAATAAAATGTTATATCAGAATTGGGAAATTGCTTAACCTCATGGAGATCTTTACATAACTCTCAGATGATTAGGAAAAAGAGTTATATAATTCATTGAAGATGCCATAATTCGTATTATCGCTATAAAAATTATTACATAAAACGTAAATAACATCAATCTCAAAACAGAAGTAACACTGGAAACATTTGAAAAATTATCTTAAAATGGGTTAAGGCTTAGAATTTTTGTGAGACTAAATAATAAAGTAATTACACAATTTTTGGTTTATTAACAACCTTTACTAATTTATAATTTACACCAGGACTTCTTAAATTTAACTAAACGTTCTAAATAGGGTAAAGTTCAATAATATCGGGTACAAAAACAATAATGATGGGAGCATTTGTTAGGGTCTTAAATGCTGATAAACAAAAATTAGTCGAAAATTTATTTTGATTTTTAATCATTACTTTAAGATTTAAAAAAATATCTATCCAAGTTTCTTTGTACCTTTAATTAAATAAAACGGCATTTTTTATTTTTTTTAAATAATGAAAGATTTTTTTCTCATTTTACCGAGAGAGAAAGATTTTTTTTTTTTCTGTCACAATGAGGTTGCTGTGACAAAAGTTCTTATTTACAATCTAATTATTTTTTTTTATTTACCTTAACAGCCGACAATTTTAATAACATTTTTTAATTTTCTTTATTAGAAATCATCTTTCATCAAGCTGTTTTTATAAATGGTCGAATTTTATTAAACTACGAAACATCTAGGACCAAAATAATTTTGATGACCTTTGGAAAAACAATTTTCTTGAGCAATATATAAATAACACGTTAATTTTGGACATTTCAATGATATTTTCAATTTCTCGGTTGCGTTGCCACGACAACACTTGAAAGGCAATTAATGAAATACTGAAAAATATCATCTCTCCTGTAGATATTTCAGCGAATAAATCCATCGTACGAAATTTTGTCGCAGGGATTCATAACTTTCTCAAAATAAACTTGTCTTAATAATATAAAACTTCCTCAATCGTGAGATATTAAATCGTCTACTCATAATACAATTATAACACCATTTCAGCAGCGAAATTGAAGAAATCTGAATTTATTTTTTCCACCTCCTTCGGTTTCTATCGATCCCGCTTGCTCCTTTGTGCCGCCCCTGCATTGAAAGTGGCGCCGAGACCATTTGATCCGTTGTTCTGGCTGAACTGAAATTCCCTTGCATACCATTTCGAAACGCCGAGTCGTTGCCCGAGGTTTAATCGAAAAGCCTTCCGTATCGAATTCAATTGATGACAGGAGGAAGGGGGTGGGCGGCAGGTATTTTCCGGCCGGCCGGTCGGCAGCTGACTCTCCATCCTCTGGGGACAGGCTAGAACTCTTCCCCGGCCGATTCCCGCGAGGTCTGATTGTGCGCTTTTGTACTTCGCCATGCCAGCCTTCACTGTTTCAATAAGGCTCCCCCGCCAGGAGGATCTTCCTTTCACGGAAAGACCCTCCTCTCTCTTACTCCTGATGACTTTCTCTTCCCTCTCTTCCTTTTAGGTTTTCCATTTACCCGTTCAAAAGACCGCCGCGTCCCATGGCGACGTGGAGTTGATGTCTGCCTTTTGTGGAGATGACGGCGTGGATTCTGGAGAGGATGAATCCGAGCCCCTCTCCCTCTCAATCCCTCTCTCTTCCTCTCTCTCTCTCCTTCCATCCTTCCTCTGAGGCATCCCTCGCTGCTCTCTGCGTGTTTATTGTGGGCTGTTTGTGTGGACCGATCGAGAGAGAAAGTATTTCGGTACCCCCTTTTGTCTAGGACGCTGCCTTGTCTACCATCGGCAATCCTATCAAATCGACGCCCTTTTCATAGGGCTCTTTTCTAACCAATCCCTACCAACTCCTATCAAAGAGGAACGCTATTTTTTTCTTCCCTTTTCTTCTATCTATCATTACTTTTTTTTCTCTTCTCACCCGCTGTTGCATACTCTATGTGATATTATTTTGGTTCGTGGATTGGTTTTTGGAGAGGTGGGAATTTAGCGTCTGATGGGAGCCGTGCAGCTGACTGCAGCCTTTTTTGCTTTTTATATTTCCATTCTGCGGGGAAAAGCGATTCATTAGATTCCCAATTTCAGAAATATGTTGAAGTGAATTTAAATAGGGAGGATGTGATGGTATTAAGTGTTGGTGCTCCTTGCTCAATACTTTGGAGTTTGGGGGGGGACTGGGGGGGGAGAATAGTTTCAAAAAGGTTATAAAACTGACAAGTTTGTTATTCCCAGTTGGTTATTAATAATATGTTTTGATCGGGAAACTATTAATTTTGCATGATAGGGATTTTGGTGAAAGAAATAGGTGGCAAGAATATATTTTATATTCTTTGCATTTCTATGGATGCAGCTTTCTTGAAATAATACGTCTCTTAAATGATTTCCCAAGTAATGTCAAATGCAAAAAAATTTCTTTTTAATAGCAGTTCTAATTATCAAAAGACCCAAAATTTTACATTTATAATAAATGTCTATATTAACGAGCGTAATTTCAATGAATTACTGTAATAAATGACATTTATTTTCTTAATTATTATATTAGATAATTTTTTATTAAAACGATTTTGTCTGTTTCGGTTATATTAATTTACATATTTTAGTCACGATACAAGGAATTACATGATTTAGTTTCGCAGTAAAGTATATTTATTTATTAGTTTGAATCAGCTGATGACCCAAAGGAGCAGAGAACTTTCCCTTTGGATAGTCTCTCTAATACTTTTCAGAATAATTCATTTAGAATTTTAGGAAATGTCCAGAATTCTCTATACATGAACAAACAATGAATAACAAGAAAACGTTCAATTAATTGCCGTTCTTTGCTTTTAAATTACTGTAGACGGGATAAATAACTAAGCGATGGAGAATTTTACTCTACTAATTAAGCGATGGAGAATTTTCAATATTTGTAATTCGTAATCCTAATAAATTGCTTTTAAAAAGTTTGATTTAGAACTTGAATTTAAACAACTAATTTAAATGTAAACACGTAAGAAATGAAAATAAAGAAGGAAAAACACATTTTTACATCGATTTACAAATTCCCTATTTTTTTAAAATAAACAAAAAAAATTATTGCAACACAAAAATTGTCGTCTGATGATGAGAAATCTGTTAAAAATAAAAAGTTGAAATTCGTGAATAAGAATTTATTTTAATATTTTAAAATTTTATTGCAGGAATTATTTTGGTATGTGTTTAACAAGTATATTTATCTTAATAGGCAAAAATCATTTTCCAATTTTTGTGATAAATTATTTTTTTAGATAAATTAGTATTTGCATTTTTATTCTTAGTACTTTCATAAAATGATATTATTCTTTTTGTCAAAAATCGCTTGTAATCTTACATTTCTGAGCCTTAAAAATAAAATTTTTTGATAAAGCTACTTAAAAATTGACTTCGATTCCTTATCAGACAATAATTAGCTACATTTTTCGTTTCAACATTTTTTTAATTATTTTACTTTCAGTTTATTATTCGTTTAGAATATTAAAATAATAATAATTATTTTAGAGAGTTAAGGTAATTTTAATTAAAATATCCAAATACTTTTGAGATTTCAAACAAATGAAATCATATATAATGGTATCTCGGACAGAAAATGTCATTCTTTTTATATCCACAGACAAAATAATAAATTTTTCCTATTTATTTCCTTTATCACATATTTTGTAGAAATGCAGAGTAGATAAATAATTATAATTACACAGCTGTATTCAAAATATACATTGTAGAATTTCCTTTTTTTTTGCCAGTAAAAAATTACATACTTAAAATATAAAAGAGCATAGGAGGAAAGTGACCCGAATACGCTGAATTATAAAATAATGATGGCATCAAATAAAACACGAAAAATAAAGATACCATCAGTGGTATTTCTCTTTTTTTATAGTATTCTTGTAATGAACGATCAATTACTATTCAGTGGAAGTAAATGACTTCTCGATTTCGCAATTCTTGCGAATACTTTTGTAGTCATAAAAATAACGGAAATTTAAATTTTCGTTATAAAAAATATAAAACTTGTAAAGTGTAATTTGTATTTGATTAAAGTTGTAATCTGTATTTGAACAAATTCGTTGTTCTTGTTATAAATGAAAAATTTTAAAAAAAATCCCACAGAAAAATAATAATAAAAAAAATGCTATTCTGAAACAGACCCAGCTCTTTCGAATTTTTAGAAGTTCAAGATAAAATTAGAGGAATTTACAATTCTATATTCCATTCGCAAGTAGCTTCCAAAAAAAAAAAAAAAAAATAGAGAAATCAGTAATTATTGGATACATATCCTCTACATCTACAAAAGCGAACATTCTTCGACGAGTGCCGTAGCTGCATGACTTCACCCGTTGTAGACTAAATACGTATTGATATTTAACTCCTTGCACTCGGATTTTTCCTTTCAGATGGTGCATCAAGACATTAAAGATGGTGCATCAGTTTGAAATTTTATTTATTTATTTTTAATTTTGATTGTTAAAAATATCTACAGAGTGGTAAGAAGATGTCGAATAATTTTTTAGGGGAATTCAACTTTAAAAAAATGATGTATAGTAATTTTTATGAACAATAAGCAAGTCTTTACATTGGGTGAATAATTAAGCTTCGAATGACTTTTTTGAGTGAAAAGTATTAATTAGGCCCCAGTTGTGGCAATATGAATATAAAATATAGTACATCGGTGTTACTTGAATAATAGTAATTGGTCACTCAGGAAAAATGTAGCTTTTTTTATTAGTTATTATGCGCTAGGCTATTTTTTTAACATGGTCGATGGACCATAAAAAAAGCAAAGGAGGTGAACAAAATGATTTTATCACCAAAAATTGTATAAATGTTGCTTTTCGATAGGGTCGCCGTGAATATTCAGACATTTGTCATAAAAAGATATCAGAAGCTTCAAAGTAACATTAATCTCACATCCTTGGTGAAAATCTTTATTGGAAAAGGGATGGGAAACCTGCTCTGCCAATACACCTTTAAATATAATATTTTTTTATTTGGATGAACGCACTTTCAAGATATATTTACTATTACAAAATGTCCACCTTATAGAGAGGATGCTCGTTCTAATATACCTAGAGTAATATAAACGCCCATACCCATAGTATCCTACATCAGCCTGAAGACACACAATAAAGACAAGCATATGTTAACTGTTAATATTCAGTAGATCTACATAATAGTTACGGTTATCACATAGGAATTGTCATAAGATAAAGATGAAATAACTGTGAATTTAAATGTTAAATAAAATGTCTCTCAAGGTAATGAAACAAAACCATGAGGAAAAAAATTCTTTGAAATTTATAGTAAAAAATATGAGAGACAACATTAATTTAAAAATGAATATAAATTATTTCATAAATTAGATACAAAATTCTTAAAAACATCCGATATAACTCCTTTTTTCAAATAGTTTTTCATTCTTGATATCTTTCTTACTTCATTGATCTACGGATAAAGAAAATGATTCTTCTCGGAAAAAAATTCTAGCCTATTTCTAATAACACACAAATATTGTACAATATTGTATAATAATGATCAATATTCACAATATTGTACAATATTGTATAATAATGATCAATATTAACAATATTGTATAATAATGATCAATATTCACAATATTGTTTAATATTGGGGAATATTGATTAATACCATATAATATTGTACAATATTGTGCAACAGACTATGCTATCTGAATACGTTTCGTTTGATAAATGAAGTTAAGAAAACCGTGATATTTAAATTACTAAAAGCAAAGTAAAAAATATTAAACAAAATAAAATATCTATAAATTTTAAAAATATACTTGATGTGTCAGACAGAGTTTTGAATCAAGTCTTCCGAGATGTAAAGACAGTAGATCTTAAAAGAGGAAAAAGAAAAGACTAAAAAGATTCCCTAGATGCATGGAATGTTCTGCTTTAAAACTTTTTATTATATTTTTAAACAAACCAAAAACCAGAAAATTAAAAAAAAGGAAGAAAAGAAAAAGAAAAAGGATACGGCTTTTCGATATTTTAAACTTATTTTTATAATTACTCAACCTTCTTTGCTTTAAAGCCATTTTTCGTATTTTTCTTCCTTGTCGCAGGCATGGGGGAGGAGAGAACTGATAAAACTTGAAAAAAAAAACCTACCTTGAATTCACCTTTTTTCCTTTCTAGCCCTCCCTCCTCCAATACCATCCCCTCCATTCCCACACTTTCTTCATACAAAGACCCCAACCGAGGCATTTTTAACTTTCTAAAGGATTTTTCCCTCCAAGTATTTGTTTTTGACGTACATTCTCTTTCTTTCCTCTTCTTTCAATTTTTTATCGCTTATTTTTTCCCTTTTTTTGTTTTTTTTTAAAAAAAATCTTACTTCCATACCCCCTTTTTTTTATTTCTTCGCCACGCCGGTGCGTTTCTTTTAAAGGAAGGCACGCTCTAATAGGTGGAAAAGATTTATTCGCATGAAAGTGCGTGCATGTGTATGTATATTTATCCCCATGCGGGCACCACTTCCTAGAGGCGAGGAGACTGCATTTGCATCGCGGGAGCAGAGAGAGATTGGAGGATGGAGAGCAAGGGAAGTAAGAGTCAACATTGAGGCAAAAGAGACACCTCTGGGCGGGGGAGGGTCGGTATTTTGCTTCGGCTGTTCTTTCTTTCTTTTCTCTGCCGGTGTTTTAAGGGGAAGGGGGGGATGACAGAGATTGGTGCCTTCAATCGCCCTGCGGCCTAGTAAGTGTGCTCCTCGCTCCTACTATCATCAGATGCCGCAGTCCCTGGGGTCGCTTTGATAGGGAAAGGGAAAATTGTGGGGGGTTGCCGGATTTTGTAATTTATCGCCCTCCCGAATTTTTCTCGGAGGAGGAGGAGGAGGAAAAAGAATTTCTCATTCATGGAGTCATTAAACTGATGTTATAATTTAAACACTCGCGCTCGAGTAGGGAAATATTATATGGAGGGTAGAGACTTCTTTGACTTTTTTTTTATCTTTTCTCCACCCCTCTCTCCGTCTCTTTTGGTTTCGTTTGAAGTTTTATGGTGTGGATAAATAGCTAAATATTACCGATGCTTTGGATTGGATTTTCAAAGAAACGTAACTGGAGTCGAATAACTTTAAAACCATTAAAGACGTTTTTAAAAAAATCAATGAAATCCTTCTCAAGCCCCTTTATCTATTGAAAGCGTTCAAAGCTCTTTTCACAGGTCTTCATGCATCATGTATCATGTTCAACATGTATTATATTTAATTAAAAATCACTCTAAAAATATTGTCCTTTGAATTAAAGGACATTGAAACTTCTAATTGAAGCATCATAGTGTGATAATGATTCCGGCTTGATTCGTATATCTTGACTGCAACAGCTACTGCATTCTGTGTGTAATGATTTTTATTTAAAGAAAGAATATCAATCTGAAAACATAATCACGTTAAAATTTGGAATAGTTTTGAATTAATTACGAAATGGCTATTTTCGTAGAAGTGACTACAGTCATACCTTGCTCAACGAACATTCCTCAAAACGAGTGACTCGCATTCCAAGTAAAACAAAACGTGAAAAAAAATATGTCTTTTAATGACTAATATTTTTCAGAATGAAGAGACATCCTGATGCCACATGCAAGATTGGCTTATATCATGAACGTCAGTCTGTGTTAAACACTTATTAGAAGATAATCTTCATTTCTCCATGGAAGAGTTTAATATAATTATATTAACGTCTAGTTTTTAAAGCAAAACTAGGTCTATTTTGGGTCGGACCTCGTAATTTTGAACCGCAGTCAGATGACGAGGACGACACCTGAGCTAGCACACCCATCTCCACACCCCGCCACACCAGTGAGAGGTCGTTTGGCCAGGACTTGTAACCTTGCATCAGACTCGCTTACACGGCGGTTTTTCGGTGGAATCGGGTCCCGAACCTGAGGCCCTTCGGTTTCACCAGGCCACCATGGCCTCTTCGTGGACGAAGTTTTGGCCTGATAACGTTATCGAACTCGACTCAATAAGAGTTTCAATTATTAGCTGTGAGATCTTAATCGACGAGATTATGTCCCTGACCAAGATTATGAAACTAAAAGTGAATAACAACGACAACAGTGAAATGGTGGAAAAATACAACCTAAGCTACCGAAGAGCTTATGGACTTATGGAATTGTGTTCTGAATCATAGCAAAAAGTTTTGAATGAGATTTGGTCAGAACTTGGAAAAAATAATAGCCTAAACAGAGTGAAGGGCATGTTAAGAATTGACAGTTTTTTACCAACTATTTGAAATTTTTAAAGTATTTGGATTTCTTTTGTTGTGGAAAGAGAATTTGGAGGAATATTGAGAATTTTGAGGTGATTTTCTTATAGTGGTGGCCTGGTCTTCATTTAACAGGATGATAGGTGTATTGGAAGACGAGGAAGAAGATGGGCTGACCACCCTGATGAGGATGTCAGCTCGGGGAATCAGATGGTGTTAAAGACGGTGTTCAATAAAAACAGTAGTTGGCCACAACAAATCCTGTCGATACTGTTTCGTTCAGTGGTAGCGGGGTGGTCTGCTATACACAAAAAGATGTCTCAACAAAACAACAAAACAAAGATACTGAAAACATGAAAAATTATACCCGCACGTTGATAAAAATCCCTCTGTCCAGGAAGAAATTCTGTGTCTCATTGTTGTCAAATTTGGAAGAGTAGTTAAAGACAAATATCTTCAGACAATTTTTTTTGTTATAGAAACACATGCATTATAAATAATATAGTTATAAATTCGTTTAAATGTTTTTCGGAATTGAACGTATTATTTTATTTCCCTATGAAAAACAATTGTTTCGCATTACAAGTAAGATCATGCTAAACGCTGTTCTTCTAGATTTAATGGTCTGGACTGTAAAACATTTTGAACGATTTTTGAACCATGAAACTAAATGAATGACTGATGAAATAACAATTTTTAAACATTAACATGTTAATGTCCCCTTTTGATAGCTTTGTTGTAGAATGAGAGGTTGCGAGCTTGCATTTTGGAAAAAAGTCTCTTCTCCCAGATTAAATATACGAAATTTAATATTTATCAACTGTTTGAAAGAAAAAAATCTCGAACTAGAATCGATCTGCTTAGTTTAGTGCTTTTTTGAAAAATCAAGTTCATATACATAATAGATATGCAAATAAATGGTTACGCTGTTACCGAATAGATTTCATCAAAACTAATAGTGCTGCACTGTGAATGACATTTAATTGAAAAAGAGAGCAAATGGCAGATAGCCACACAGGGTTTTTTGGATTAAAATAATTTAATTTACAAACAATTTTCGTCATAAAAGCCAATGAGTGGACGAGTATGTTTTTATAATTCAAAACTGAAAAAACAATAGAGCAAGAATATGCAATAAAAATGCAAAAATTAGCTTAACAACTTTAGACTTTAATAACCTTAAAGCTTTACTTACATCTCAATGTGTACATTTCTAGTGGCACAAACCAGCCAATATTCAATTTTTATCCTTTCAATTTCTCTTCAGTAAATTCACGACGACACATTAAAATGAATTTAGAATATATATCTTCAAATCTTGCAGATCTATAATCTTGGTCAGTACGTGGTGATTGTAGCAATCAATAAATATAAACATCTCGTGCAATCCACTTTTCCGGAAACTTTTCATCCAGAAATTGATGGACATTTAGAAATGAGTGAAATAGTGCCTTATCTTTCTGGAAAGATTTGACCAATGATGCAACTGTGTTTAAGTCCGCGCCACATATTGATCATGGTATTGTCTCTCTTCATTTCACGTGCAACTTTAGTAAGTTTTAATCCCTATATTAGAACATTGTGATGCTACATTTTGCCGTATATATGAAATATTGATTCACCGGAATATAAAATATTTTCCAAAAAGGCAATGCTTACACCAATGTTAGTCAGTATATCCATTGTAAACTGTTCGGGCTGAAGTTAATTTGTAGGCTGTAGTGTCTAAAGCAGCTGCATCTTATTAGCATAAAGACGTAACCATTTATGCAAGGATTGGTGCACTGCTGATGATCATCCAATTCTCTGACAATCATGTAAATTGATTTTATCAGACTGCTTATAAAAGCCAGTCGTACTTCGTTCATTTAAGGATCTGAAACAAGTCGGCGATCCTTTTTCTGTTTCTGAAGAATACTATTTGTTTCCATAAGTGACTTAACCAAGTCGGAAGAGTCAGTTAGGATGGTAGTTTCTTTCCGTACGGTGTCCGAAAGTTTCATCGCATTTAGGTATTGAATTTAGTATCAATGAACCAGACAACGCACTCACATTTCTCTTGTGGTGACCACGTTTTACTCAAAACTGTATCACTTGAAAAACGAAAAAAGAAGAAAAAACCCTACGAGTTATTTTATCACATATTGAATGTCATTTGTTGTTGCTGTTCGAAGACAGCTGATTTAAGCCTAAGGGGGAGCGTCTCTTGTTTTTATTGTAGAGCCAACTAGGGCCAAGAGTACGACTTGACTACTCGCGCATCACTCATTCGCTTGCACAACCCCTTTTTACAGGAGGGCACATTCACACACCTCACAGATAGAACAGGAAGAACAACTATGACCAAACCGGGACTCGAACCCGGGACGTCCAGATCACGGGGAAAATGCGCTACCCCTATGCCAGGAAGCAGGAAAAAGTCGTTTGTTATTATCTAATATAGTTTGAAGGTTATTAAAATCTAAATTTGCAAAGATAATGTATGAATACCGGATTTTTCCATATACCAAATCATAGAAGTATATTTAATTCAGAAGCCTACTCCTAGTAAATCAACTTTCAATGAAAAACAATCTGCCTGTAATTGCCATTTGGATTGTTTTAAACGATAATTTTTTTTAACTGCTTTTCTGTATTCTGCATCCACTCCGGTTATGATTACAATTATCTCAAACACTTTGGAAAGAAAGAAAGAAACATGTTTTCGAATACTGGATTCCAAATTTTGCTGACGATGAGACCATTCTAAGAGTAAGAGAAGAATCCAGAAGACATTGCTATTGAATCAAGCATGAGACGGTAAGCCAGCGTGGCCTTTTCATGTATTCGAATACTGGATTCCAAATTTTGCTGACGATGAGACCATTCTAAGAGTAAGAGAAGAATCCAGAAGACATTGCTATTGAATCAAGCATGAGACGGTAAGCCAGCGTGGCCTTTTCTTGCCTTAACACACTGCTGGCATAGATGGAATGACATCTAAATACGAGACTTCAGTGTTAAGAAGCAATTAAAAATAGCGAACAGTTGATTTGGACTGATATTTTAAAACAGAATAAAGTAATAAGTCTGTTAGTGTACAAATTGCCAACAGTGTTATTTTTGAAATCATTAAATTAATATATTATAATAAATTTTTTCTAAGAAAAAATCTTTTTTTTTAGACAGTTATCCGTATATTCTATAATCTAGATCATGTCTGGGTCCAATTCATCCAAACAATTAGATTTTTATTGTAATAAATTTAATACTTTCTCATCATCAGATTAGTTTTAACTTAACTAAAGAAATATTTCTAAGCCTCTCATGTTTAATTTATGTATATATATATGATGTAATAATAATATGTGCAATATATGTAATAATATTTATATATATATGATGAAAATAAAGTTTTAACAGCGACAACTCGTGCAGAAGAGCTGCAAAACTTTTGAAATTATTTTTTCAAAATGCATTTTTTTTCCCATCTAACTTGTTTGCTTTTTCCTTCTGAGAATTTAATTCTCTATCTTACATTTTTATGCTGTAAGAACAATGATAAAAGAAAAAGGAAACAAGTTATAAAAACGTGGAAATGAAGCAAGACATGAGCCAACAAGCAAGAAAAATGCAGATTACGACTGGTTTGCGAGTTCCTCATTAAGGATCACTACGAACACATCTGATTAATTGTTTGGAGACGAAAACTAATCTTTCATTTAAGAGGTGATAGAGCTGCTATCAGATCAGCCCTGGATTAGAGTGAGGCTAACTGGTTCCTTCTTTTTTTCATTCAAAACCAAAGTTCACTTTCGTTTTTACATTTTTTTCTTTTTTTATATCTTATTTTTATGAGTTATGGTTTTGCAAAAAACGCATGTGGTTTATTAGGTATTCATTTTCTTTTGATAGAGATCACTCTTCTTAAATTTGTTTTTATAAAATGGGTAAATTAAAATGTAGTCATTTATCATTTATTTTTATACATAAAAAGCGACGAGCACTGAAGACCATTTATTGCGTATTTGTTATTTTATATTCATTTTTTGGACAAAAATTATCAAGCTGAGTAATTTAAGACGGAAAAGTATGTGGCAGTGGGGGGGGGGGATGAAATCATGATACTTACCTACTGAACTATCACTTCTTCATTCATAAAATTTTATATTGACCAAACTACAATTAATTTATATTATATATCAGTTATTTAATATTTTTGAAATGCAAAGAAAACTTGACATCTTGGATGAAATTAAAAATTTTAAACTACTTATGGATAAATTACCATTCAATTATAATATCCTGATAGCTTTTTTTTTTCAAAACTGATAATTTCTGAGATAGCGAATCATCTTTTAGTTAAAATGAATATTTTAGTTAGCGAAATCAATAAATGAGTATTTTAAGTTTAAATAAACAATTCCTCCTTATTCTATTCATATTACCATAAAGATAAAGAAAAAAGTTCTTCATTCTAAGAATTATAAATTAGGTACTTCAAGATAAAATTTCAAAACTCATAGACTTTCAACATAAAATGCATTTTAAATCCATTATGGTTGTTTCTAAATCTTGTATAATTTAACATGATCTGACAAACTTGTGCAATCAGAATCGAAATCTTATTTATTGGAAATGATAAATACCTGGAAACTTTATTCTTTAAAAGTATCTTTTTTCATCAAATAGATTCTTTTCTCTTTATCTCATTATATATATAAGAAAAAACTCCTATTTTACTACACAACGTATAAATAAAAGAATTCATAATTTTTTAACAAAAAAATTAGATATTACAAATGGAATTAAATCATATTCATTGCTGTTTTTTTTTTTTTTTTTACCTTTTTATTTACTTGTGGTAAAACATTTGATGATTTTCAAGGAATCAGCTTTATAAATTTATTTCTTTAAATCAGCTATAAATAAACTATTTAACACAATAACTCCAAGCAAAATTAACTGTTTACCAAATGTACATTAAAATGCGTATAATTTTTAAAGCATATTCTTTTTTTTTCCGCCAAAGGCGCTTTTTAGAGCCATTTGGTAGTCAAATTTTAAAAACCTTCAAGTAAGTTTAATAGCAGATATTTTCCCTTAATTCTTCCAAAACTAATTTTGAAATTTCAAAAATGCCCCATCCATTGTGTTCCCCAGTTTTAACTCCCCTCGACATTTTCCCCTTTCCAAATTCAAACTTGCATTGAAGAGATATTATTTCAGGGTTGTTTAGGATACTTAAAAATACTTTAAGATTTGTTCTCTTAGTCAAACTATTCATTCAATTTTTGCGTAGTTCTACAATTCCATTATAAATACCAAATAAACTTGCATTACTCAATATCTATAAAACTTACGCTAACTAAATAAGAAATTAAGTTCTTTAGAAGCATATGTTATTAAAAAAACTTTATTTCATTTTGTCCTAACAAAATAATCTTTATTTCCAGCGGTGTTTCAGATTTGGATTAGAATTTTCTAAAATCTGGAATCACCAATTACAAACTTAAAAAATGTAGAATTATCTGTTTCAAATTTTATTTTGGAGTACCCATTCTGAGATTAATTATATGGATGTTACTAAATCAGAATATAAAACATTATAGAACACTGATAGACTAAATATAGAGTGCGCAATAAATTCGTGAAAACTTCAAAAATCATAATAAAAGAAGTAGTATTAACGATAGGACGCTTTGAACAGTTATTATAAGAGAAACAATTGACGGAATTCAAAAAAAACATTTTCGTATCTTACGGAATTATTATTATTATTTCATTCATTGCCTGCGGAAAACGTACTTTTTTGCATTTTGTCATTAGAGCTCAGGTCATATAAAAATACATATTCAGTAAACTTATATTTGAAATTCGCGAGCGCGCACACACACAAAAAGCCCGTTACACGCATAAGACCACGACGAAATAGCTCCGAGAGAAATGAGCAACAATCGAATTTTCTGATGAGTAAAATACTGCTTTCCTTTACATTTCTTATATAGAAAAGTATAGTATAATACATTACATTCTCAATAAAATTAATAAAACTCTCATTTAGTATATACAGTATGGTTATAATTAAACTTCCCGTATAAACAGCATCATACAACGCAAACGGATGGACGGATTGCAACGAAATTTGTTATATAGACTATACACGAGATGCGCTCACGGAATTTCGGAAAAAAAGTTCCAAAATGTCTACCAGAGGGCGCCTTTTCAAGAGAAACATAAAATTTAACACAATAAATGACCAAAGCGGAATACAGAAACAATATTAACAATCCAGAACAAGAATTATGAGAATGAAATGTAAAACCCGGAAAAGCTGTCAATTCTAAGAAAAAATCTCGAGATTTACATGTCTGCGAAGAACAGGAAGCTTTATTCAAAACAGGTTAGGGTAAGAAACGTTTGCGGTCTCTGTCGTGATGTTTCCGGCTGTAATGATGACGGTTGTTGCGACGTTGAATGACTTGAAGAACTCCAAAACGCTTCACGTGCAAAGCACCACAACTGATCAGTTACGATCTGCTGTTGAACACACAGTCTATCGAAATTTTGCGAGGGAATGACGGTGGTCATATGGAGCACCTTTCCCTACATCATCCTGGACACAATTAACAACTGCTCCTCTTGTTCAATTTCTGTTTCTGTTCTTGTTTCTGCAAACTGAACTTTTTTTTTTAAAACAGCGTACTGTTACTATTTCCTTAACTTTACTTAACGTGGTTCGATGACAAGGTGATCAGAAACTAGTCAACAAATGTTAATATTGCTTCTGTATTCAGTTTTGGTTTCAGTTTGGTTTTATTGTGTTAAAATTAAGGTTTTACTGGAAAAGGCACCCTCTAGTGGACATTTTGGAACTTTTTTTCCCCCTAAATTCCGTGAGTGCATCTCGTGTATAGTCTATATATCAAATTTCGTTGCAATCCTTTCACTTGTCTGATTTTAGGATGCTGTTTATAGGGGAAGTTTAATTATAACCACCCTGTATTTCTCAGATGTTTTTATTGAAGCAATAACAGATTACAATTACAATAATAACAGATTAAAACAAAAATTAACTTTTGAATCTCTTTTATTACGAAATTTATTTCACTTCATCCGCTATGACTTTTCAAATGACAAACACATAATTTCCATTGAAAGTTACAGTTACAATAACCATGGATAAATCTAAGGAACAAACACTTTTATGAATTGGATCATACTTGCCAAAAACTGTTGTAACTCATGAACAGTTTCATGTAGCCTTTTCATGAATTATTCTTTCTAATAATATTTTCTTACATCAGCCACCGAAAATAATTGATAAAGTTCAAGATGGTTGTAGTCTGACATCAAATAATGCATATAACAAGGTATTGTTACAGTCATATAATCGAATTACCAATGATTAACAAAATTTCGCATGGATTACAGATATCCAAAATCTTAGTGGTGATACTTATTTTTTATGTAATCCTATAATTTCCACATTTTGACATAAAACTGATGTCTACGTGTCATTTTGAAAGATAACATTATTAGAGAAATCTCCAATGCGATAAATGGATCTATTTCAAACAAAGAGCAATACTGTTTTTCCTTAATTAATGACTTTATATCTTCAGTTCCGTATAAGGTTTTCAATGAACAATTCATGTGAAAAATTCAAGATTCTTACATGATAATTTGCGAGGATCGTGAAATCTTAATGGCTTTATATTATTCTAAAAATATAATACAAAAATTGTTTATGTAGAATCGGTGGCAACCTTAAAGAAAATGTTAAAGCGACTCCAATAAATATAAGCCTAAAAGCTTATGAAATTCCATTCTAGTAGCAAGCGTAAACTCTTTAACAAAACTTTAAAAGTTGCTATAAAAGAATATGCGCTTTTAAGTATTTTTTGAAACATATTTTTATTTACCTATGTACTGGATACTCAAATAAAAACATTTTTTTCACAAAGATTACCACAAAAATTTACTAATCTCGAACCGCTGAAAATAAACGATTTTTAAGACAGAGCAAACTATTCATTACACACTCTTTTCTTTTTTTTTTTTCAACCCTCCTTTTCTACAAATCCTCTTTCATTAATGTTTGAAAAGTGAATACTCAAACAAAGTTGCTTTTCCTGCGAACGACGCTGCAAGAGAAAAAAACTTTACAGGCACTCGCCGGCGCGAGCAAGGCAGAGCTTTCCACAAAGAGCGGCAACCCTGCAAAGTGGAAATCGCTAGAGGGCTAAAACACAGCCCAACCTCCCCATTACGCCGGTATTCCCGAAAGAAAGACACGGCGATGAGTTATTGAGCAAATAGACATTAAATTCCGGAATACGCTCAAAATTGTCCTTTGTTGATTGAGCCTGGAGGCCAGGCATAGCGAGCCGCGTATTTGCGTGTTAAGTACGCGCACGCAGCCATTTCTATATTCAAAAGCCATTTTTTCCCCCACCCCTCGAGGATGCGAGCGGAGTGCATTAAGCCATTTAGGTAGGCAAATACTCCTTTCTGTGCCTGTAAACCGTGCTCGTGCCCACTCGACCGGAATAATTGGTAACTGTCTCTTAATTATCAGACAAGCCTGCGACAGCGATCGGTAATGAGACAGTCTTTTGATGGACAGTCCAGATTTATGCGGATCCCGATAATCCTCTGAAGGCACTTACTGGCTCGGAAAACGCAGAAAAATTCTGAGAACGATTCGTAAAATGACCAGGAAAAAAAAGGACACACATTTACAGGAAAATGCTTTTAAGGTATTTTAATTTTAAGTAAAGGAACCTGCAATCATGGAAATATAAACAATACATTTCTGTATATAGTCGCAGTTAATTTACTTCTTTTAGAAAAAAAAGATAAAGACAAAAAGAAAAATCGATTGGATTTGTGTGTTCGTGTTAAAACAATCTTTTTTTTATTATTTGAGACTGAAGTCTTTTCACGTTTGAAATTAAAAAAAAACTTCAAATAGTCAAGATTTTACTGTAATATAACGAAAACTTGCTAAATCAGGCTTGAACCAGGTTGAAAAAACTTGGAAATTCAATGAATTTCAACTTATAAGCTGGTATTTGCTTATAAGCTTTGATATAAGCTGGTATATCAAAGTTTTATGCCCCCCAAATAAGGTCTAAGAGAAAAAAAATTAAACTCGGTAACACTTACAGAGCTACCTTCTTTCATATACCTTAACATTTGTCAGCAGGCAGTAAGGAAAATTATCATGAGTTTGCATACATGTAAATGGTAATTATGTTAATGGGCTGCTAATATAGAGGGACGATTTATTTTTGAAGGAAATTTAATTGAATTTTATAGCAATCATATCTCCAAAAAAGTTAAAAGTTTTATTTAAAGCTTACTTACTAAATAATTTAATAGAATTTCCTTTCATTAAGTATTAATATCTGGAAAACCAAACTTCGCTTGAGACGTTTTTTTTTTTTTTTTTTTTTTTTTTTTTTTTTTGTAAAAATCGTGTTGTTTTAGGAGAAAATATTTAGATATGAATCAATCTTACCTACATATGAAATGGTCATTTAAATGAATAGAATCACAACTGCACTTAGTTTAACATGTTATTTGAAAAAATCTGCTACACTACATATATTCACTTTACAATTTATCAGCCACTATTTATATGTTTGAACTTACACTCCGTTTTACCACGGTGAAATCGGGTCCGAGAGGGCTCTATACGACACTGTCAGCATGAGAGCAGACAGAGGAAGGCTCTAATAGTTAGTTAGATAAAAAAAAATGTTTTTTTTTTGTGTGTATAAAATCGCGTTTTTTTTTCGGCAAAGACACTTATATAGATAAACTTAAAAAGCCAAAAGATTAAATATAAATACATAAGTAAAAAAACAGAGCGAAAAGCGCGATTCGAACCCGCAACACACACATCATTCATATTGTTCTGACTTCTATTCTAAACTGCATTTCCCCCACTTCGAAGCGAAAGTTCAATATACTTATTCTAATAGTTAATAAAAAAAATGTGTGTGCGTAAAATCGCATTTTTTCAGAAAAGACATCTATATAGCAACTTTAACAAGCAAAACCTTATCTAAATGTAAAATTTGATACAAGTCGTTAGAGCCGTTTCGGAGCTATACAAAATAAACAAATTTATATATATATATTGTTACGAAATTTCCGGGGTTCGTTTGGATAGTGGGAGTTATATGGTGTGGAGAACACTCAATCAGCAGGCGGCAGTAGAAAATGAAACAACGACGTTTATTTTCACGAAGACACACAGGACACCACAAAGACGACAACCATATACAGCACAGAAGACGATTATCTTCAGCCGAGACGTGCAGCATACAACCAGACTCTACTGCAGACAATAGCGCACAGCTTAGTTCAGCACTAGCTTCACTCCGTCGCTGCTCCGCTTATCCCTAGAAGACCAGTTCTTCACCGTCGCTTCCGACTACTCTCGACTCTGTCGCTTCCGACTACTCCTGGTTCACCGACCACTCCCTGGCAGCTGCAGCTCCATTTATAGGTCTCAGGAAACGGAGCTAGAAGCCTCTCAATCAATCAGGAACGTTCGAGACATAACTCGGTTCCTACTAGACGGATCGGGAAAATTCTCGATGTTTCGGGTATAATCTATTTTGACACCAAAGTCGCCAAATTCGTCGCCAAGCTTTGGGACCTCCTATGGAACCAACTATGCTGGGAAGCAGCATAGTTGGTTATAATATTAATTTAATTTTACTCTCCTTATTAGTATCCCAATTTTCGAATCGCAGCCAAAAATATTTCACTTATATGTGAATTCTAAAAATTTTTACGATACGAAAGGAAAATCGGTACCAGAATGGGAAAAAAAATGAATGAAAACTTTTTATAGGTATTTACATTAAAAAAAAAATGATTATTTATTAGATAAATGTCTCGTTTTGTACAATAGTTATTCAGAGTAGACGTAAAGCTGAGGATCGAATGATGAATGAATGAATATTTCAGACTTTTTCTTGCTCTCCAGATTTCTATTTTAATATGATTGATTGGTTATATTGACTTTTTTTGTGCTAATTTTCCATGCTGCAAGATTGCATAAGAAATAAAAATCAATTAAGTTAAAAATTTAAAGAAATCTATAGAAATAAATTTTCAGAAATAATAATTTATTTTCAAAAGACACAACTGAAACTTTAAATACGACTGTTGAAACAAATTTGAAGATAAATAAGATATCAAGGCAACCAAATTAAACGCGCATTCTCAGACAGTAGAACGCATCTTTTCATTGATTAAAGAGAAGCATGCTACATTAAATCAGTATGAAAGAAACGAAATATCTTCACACCAAAATTGTGATCCTTACACTGAAATAGAAGCGACGTTTTCAGAAACATAGGCTAATATATCAATAATAAAACATACATGATAATGGATTCAACGAAATAAAATTTGGAAATCTTCGTCCATAGAGTTCTTACAGGTTTAATTTAATTACATGAATCCGTCTTCTGTAAACAAAAGGCTATTTCAGGATGAAATTTGCCGTTTTGAGTTGTGATCAGTTGTTGAGGGTGACTAAATTTCCTTATAATACTTGTAGGAAATTATTCGATTCTGATCGTTTGATTCGATATCAGTTTTTTTTCTTCATTTCATGTAAGTCATCAGAATCATTCGACGTTATAATTCGATACTTAGAATCGAAAGCCAAAACTTTCCCAACAGACCAACATAAGGAGAACCATAAGAAAAAAATGTTAATTAAATAATTTATGAGGATTATCACAAGAAAATAATAGTAAAAAAATGAGATATATGTCAAACTATATATATCTCATTTTTACTGTCTATAAAGAAAAAAAGACTAACTGAAATATTTTGTAAGTGGAATTTGCTGATAATCGAATTTTTTTTTTCTGATCCTTTGAATTCCTTATCGATAATATGCGAAAATATCGCCAATAATTTAGTTTGGTAAATTTGAATTCAAAACAAAAATAAAACTTTCTTTTATTTCTAAATTGCTTTTTCTGGTTAAAGGCTTTCATACCTTATGCCCTCAGGGATAATTTTTTAAGATTTTCAATTCATCTGAGGACTTAACTTCAATAAAATGCATTTGATAAAAACACACACAAAAAAATCCCCTAAAAGTTTTGGAAAAAAAAAGAAAAAAAAACCTTGGCCAAAAATTATTTGAATTTGGAACGAAAATTGTTTAACTTTTGTCATTGTACTTACCGCCATTTTGAAATTTCAGTGCAAAATGTATATTCTACTCAAAGCAAGAAAAGCGACTCAATTTTTAAAAATTATTAATTTCGATTATTTATCATAATTACTTTATTATACTTATTTTTATTTTTAATTATTGCATTTTTAAAACTGTTAAAATTTTTATTAATGACTATTAATTTTTTGTTTATAATAATTACTTATTGTTTTTTTTATTGATTATATATTTATTAATTATTAAAACTGCGGAATACCCAAATGAATATTTATTGTCGTTTTCAGTTTAAAATTTGTTTATTGTAATTCAACTCATTTTAAACAAAGCTTTTCTTAGTAAGAATTTCCAGATAAATAGAATTTTCATTGTGACCAAGTCAGATTCGAATTAAACAAGAAAGAATAAATAGCCAAAAACAATATTTTTTGTTTTTGTTTATAAAAGTTATATCAGAGAAAAATCTGTTTACACCTCAACTAAACAAAATCAACAATCAAATTGTTTGCGCAATGTTTTTTCGTTGTTAATAGCACTACCCCCCCCCCCCAAAAAAAAAGAAATATTCTTTAAGGTGTATGTACACACTTGAAACTTCGAAAATCGTTCAAAATATCGAATTTTTTTTTATTGCTTAATAATGTTCTCTGATCCTTTAGCTTTCAAACGATACCAAGATGTTGTCAATATTCGAAATATTACTCGAGTTATAATTATTTTTCTTGAGGTGCTTTCACTAAAAACTCTAGTTTCGGGGTTTTTTAACATTTTATGAAGAATGATATTTTTCCACTATGTTGCTTCATTCAAACAATCATAACTCAACAAGAAATGAACCAAATGCAATTATTTATATATCAAAATAATCTGCATGAAACAGTGGATGTTTTGTACCTCAATAAAAGTTATATTTATAGAAATAAATTTTTAATAGCTATTTAAAATTTAAAATTACAGAAAAAATCTCGCTTTTTCTATTCATCTTTGATGAAAAAACTTGATTGAGGCAGACAACATGAAGACTAATATTAGGCATCATTTCCAACTAGAATTGTGTGTCTGTATAAATTAGAATTTAAAATATCATGTTTCAAAAAATATGCTAATTAGCTCATTAAATATTAATTAATTAATTAATAATTAGGGTAATATGGTTTTTCTCACTGAAATGAGTTTAAACATATATTAATGACCTACTGTGAAAAAACTGGATTTTTAAAGTTAAAATTTAAAAAAAAATCTTCTAGTGTATCCGTACACCTTAAGTAAAGAATTTTTTTACATAAATGTTCATTATTAATCGAATTTTGGAATATACAGTATCATTTAATTCATTTCTACAATTTTGTGAATTTCTTTCATGTTAGTGAGCAAGAAAAATTATTCTCTTTTCCATTAGAATAAAGATGAAAAAAAAAAATGTTCTTTCCTATTAGAGAGCAGACGAATAGAGCATTTCCGTTTCCTTTTAGTATGATGGAACTATTCTCTTTTCCACTAGCGAGTAGATGGCGCTTTTTCCTTTTTTTCCTATTAGCATGCAGACGAATCGAAATTTTCTTTTGTAGTGCTTAGATGAGCAGAGTATTTCTCTTTCCTCTTAGTATGTGGAAAATTAGAGCTTTTTCTTTTCTATTAGTTTGCAAAGAATATAACTATTATTTTTTAATTAATATCCAGACAAACATAGCATTTGCTGTTTTTATTAATGTGCAAATAAATAAAACCTTTACCATTGCAATTATTAAACGGACGAGAAGAACTTTTCCTTTTTCTTAATGTGTAAACAAAGATAACTTTTCACCGTTAAATTTCTCGGTTCTTTTTAATATCGAATATTAAAACAAAATCATTAGAATAAATAAAACAAATATGTTCTACTCATACTTCTAAGTATGGATGTCCCTTATAATATTGTTGCAAACTTGTAATGTTGCTTCCCAGCACGGTTTGTTCCATCATCAGAAAAACCGATTTACAATCATCTGTATTGGATGCTGCTCGGGTGTCGAGCCAGTAATCCCACAGCTTGGGGGCAAATTTGACGAACATTTAGTGACGAATTTGGCGACAAAATGAATAATACTGGAAACTTCGAGAATTTTAAATTTCCAATAGGAACTGAGATACGCCTGATTGACCCACAAGATTCTAGGCCCGCCTCCCGGAACTATAAAAGGCCGGCAGTCTCAAGCTACAATGAATCGCAGTTTGAGTCGTAGACGAGTCTTCGAGAGGATAGCGAAGCAATGGCGGAATGCCAGCGTTGTGGGGAGCCCAAGTTATTGCTGAACTGGGCTGTGTGCCGAATCCTGTTGTCTATTGTGGAAGCAGCATCAAGTTGTGTGTGGAGTAGCCAGTCGTGTGGTAGTGAGTCGGCAGTTGGATACAGCTCAAGCGAAAAGACAGTGGGGAATTTCAGCCGTTTGGAGAGACCGTAGAGTTAAGCTCCGAGGATACCCTCTCCTGCTGGGTCCTGTCTGTCCACTTCGTGTGCATTGGTCGATTACTACTTGTGGGCTACTGCCTGCTGTTGTGTGCTGTCCTGTTCCTGTACGTCTTGGCTGTATATAGTTGCTGTCTTTGCATTCGTTGTCTGTGTCTTTGTGTTTAATAAACGTCATTGTTTTCTACTGAGGCCTGCTAATTGTTTTCAAAGCATACACCCACTACAGGTGAACTGGTGATCCGTAACAATATAAAGTCAAAAATAATTTTCTTTAAATGTAATACGACCAAATAGTCTCGCTAATATAAAAAAAAAAATTCTCTAAATTATTCAAAATTGATTTTTCAACAGGAAATTTTCCAATGTGAATTTTTCTAGCATCTTAATTTTGATATTTACAAAAAAAGTGTTATTCAAAAAAAGAAAAAAATATTTTCGATGTTATCTTAAATAAGTGATAGTAACAATGATGATGATAATAGTTTCTTTACACATTATTAATGTATATCGAATGATAATAATAATGATAATGTTACATTTCGTTATACATATAATGATAACAATTTCATCATACATTATTTCAACTCAATGTTGAAATTTATTTTTACTCTCTTATATACGAAATATATAAAGCATCATAATCGTCAAAATTTCGATCTAGAAATTTTGACGAATCCTCACCAATTAGATCTCCATAAAATCTGAAAAATACATTTTTGTGAATTAGGACTATCTGTTTTTGAACACATTAATTCAAATAAGCATTGAATTAAATCGGTAAAATTTAATATGTATTTTTAGAACATTTGTAGGTTTCTATCAAAATTTCGAATGAAACGCGTCGAAAAGAAATCTGTTAATTTATAGAATTTATAGAAATCTGTTTGTCAAACGTGTAAAAGACTATATGGATGAATTTGCCATACAGGTTTACAATCCGAATCATAGATTTACATCAAAATTTTATACCAAATTTTTCAGAGATCGTTAGTCTATATATCGGTGCAAACTCGAATGCGATAACTCAAAAATGCAATGATTCAGAACATTAAAATGTGGTATGCGGTATTGTGGCCAAAATTGTAGATTTGCGTCAAATTTTGGATCCATTAAAATGGAGAAAAAAAGTATTCATGATGTTTACAATTTTCTTCGATGTATTACGAAGCACAAACTGCCTCACACTGCGCCACTAGACTCGAAGAATCGGAGGGGGAAGCGCTCATGTTAATGGACTTCTGGTTTATCGCCTACCTCCTTACATTAGACAAACCATTCTATACTGTACGACTGAAGAAAAAGGGCAGAAATGAAGATGCTGATTGTGTAAATATACTAGAAAGTAGCGAGGATGACCCTGGTTTATTTTGGTAACGATAATTTGCACAAAAATAATTATATCTCATATTTTGTCTTGATGTATTGGAAATGCAAACATTAATAGCTAAAAAGAAAGTGAATAACATCTAAAGGGATATTGAATGTTTTCTTTCTACATTAATGACAAAGTATATGTTTAAATATACATAGTCAATAAGCGATTTAGCAAGTCATCCTTTTATTCTGGCGGTTTCAATAAAACTATAAAATATAAAAAAAATATATAATATATAAAACTATAAAATATATAATTATTATGTGTAATAAAATTTATTATACATAATAATAAATTTTAAAAACTCCGCGTTTTTTAAATTTATTATTATGTATAGTGGCTGCCAATAGATATAAAAATATCCATAAGTAATTTTATACAATTTTGAACTTTTATCTATTCTCAAATCGACTTTTCTTCATTTTTCTTGTGTTTAGTGTTGTAGAAGAGTAAAGTTTTATCAGTAATTAAAATATTATGCATGGTTCCACACCACGTTGAAGAAAATCCGTCAAATGTTCAGAAAAAGACTATGATTCTACTGACGTTTTCAGTCTAAATTTCCATTCTAGTATAAAATTGTGATTCAAATTCTTTATTTGTCCAAATAAATATTTAATTTTAATAATGATCCACTCAATATACTTAGAGATGTTAAAATGTTATTCAAGTATATTAATTGTTAACTTTTTAATAACATTTAAAATCAATTCGAAATTTTTATCTTATTTATAACAAGAACAAATATTTGTTAACATAAAATTTTCTTTGTATGTATATATATATATATATATATATTGTTTATCATCGCTTAGTCATTAAAACTACTTATTTCAAGGAGGCCTAGTTAATATCAAATACGTCGGGGTCAAATGTACTCTCAATGGTGTGGTGTGAAAGTTTGGAAAAAGGGCAGCCAGTTCAAATTTCATCCTCCTCATCTGGCTACTACATAAAATTACGTTGTCCTAAATAGCTGTCGCATATTAGACGCAAAAGTAATTAAACTAAAGCACGTGTTTCATATTTCCAAATGTTACAGGAGGACGAAAATAATGATTTTTTTAAAATCATTAACACATATGTCGACATGTTTGTTCACATTATGTCGTTTGTCGACATGTTTAAACATCAGAATGTACATCTGTTTTAGATGTGGCAAAAAGAAATTATCATATTTATTCGTTAATAATTTTGATATATTTAATGTTGCCTGTTACGTGCAACTATACTTGGTATAATACCAAAACATTATTACAATTACAATTTACAATAGAATTTGTACAAAATGAAACTGAGTAAGAAAAACACTAAAATATATTTACTTTAATTTGTAGCATTTATTTATTTCATACAAAAGAATTATCACTATTTTTTTTTTTTATTATGATATAAATAGCTTTATAGGAAACTTCAGTTGTTGTATAAAGACAATTGTAATTATTTGCCCCCTGAGAATTTTTTTCAAGCAGAATTTTTTCTGTTAGCTTTTAAATTCATGAAAATTGATAATGCTACAAAGAGATGTCATATACGATTCAGGAAAACTGTGAGAGATTTTGAAGACTATAGTAGCATTTTAAAAATAAATAATAAATATTAAAGATAAATATTTAAATTTCCGATCTCTGCATTTTCTTTTTTAAATTCTCGATGTATAAATTGCTTGTGTGGCAACAAGTATACCACAAAGCTTGTCAACATAAGTCAGAACACAATTGATAGTTGAAGGAATTTCAAATATAAAGGACGCAGGCAGAAATACAAAGAAAAATGGAGGAAACAAGAAAATACACAGATCACTGCATATTAATCAAAATATAAAACAATTTCAATTTATTCATTTCAGAAATGATTCACCACTTATTTTTTGAATTATAACCATTTTTTAGAAAATTATAACTAAATTTTTCTGTTAAAAACATAGAAATGCGCGCGCGCACACACACACACACGCACATACACACTAAAATGATTCAAAATCCATTATATCATAGATATTACTGCATGGAGTTGGTTACCATTGCTTGTATTCTAAGATAAAACTGCATATCATCCAATACTGACATTTTTTTTTTGTTGGTGTTCCAAGACTTCATATACTTTAAGAATTCATAAATCATAAGTTCTTATTAAACTTGTTGGCACACAAGGAGTTTATACATCGAAAATTTTTAAAAATTGCAAAGATCAGAAATTTAAATATTTATTTTTTAATATTTATGGGTGTTCTTGATTTGTGTCACATGAGCATAAAATAACTCATATTCCAACACCCAGGTAAGTCGACTTAACACAGTGGCTCTGAAATTTTAAATTCTTATTCCCCCCCCCCCCGCTCAACAGAATAAATGATTTATTGCAAAATATAATAATATACACAGTTTAAAATCATGGTAAACGTTTTTCGCGATTTAACAATGTAATTTATATATCATACTGTGATTTTTTAAAAAATCGATCATTTATTTTTCATTGTCTAGTTTTAGGATCTGGTTAGGAGACTCAGTTCTATAAATTCTGCAGCAGAATACGTAATTCCATAGAAGTTTAATCAAATTTCAAAAAGAAAGTGTCTTTAAAAAATAACACCAGTCTCTTCAGAGAATTCGACGCTGCGCCAACAATTATACAATAGATTTGAAAGTTAATCATATTCGAGATCAGAATGTAAAAAAAAAAACCTGACACAATTTTAATGAATATTTAAATTAAATATTAATTTTCAGTGTGGGTAATTATTATTAATATAACAAACGAGAGAATATATCAGACTCTTAAATTAATTTGCACATTAGTTTTATAAAAAATTGGAGTTAAAATTAATTTAAGTCTTTTTTTAAGCAATTGGTGCTGAAAATCAATTGAGAAATAGCTTAAATATTTTAAATTTCAATCATTGTGACATTAAATTTAAATGCCTCCTGTCTGAAAAAAAAAATCCCCTTCTTATTTTGTCATATTTGACATTAAAATTAAAAATAAATATGCCTTTATTTTGTATTCATGGTACTTCCACCTCCAAGACTACAGCCCTGAGAGTTTATACCTCTCTTATCAATTCATCAAAAGCCTCTTTTCAATTGTTGAATTAATTTTCTCACCCAGCATTTGAATCATATTCGTAGCCGCATCTGAATCCAATAACAGAAACGGAACGCAGAATTCGAATCCATGAAGCGAACGGAATTGCATTTCTATTACTTTCAAGTTATTTAGTGTCAAGTTTTTGGTTAACTTCTGGCGCCTGAAACTTATTTGAAATTAAATTGAACTTATCTGAATTAAAATAATTGTTTTTTTTTGTGGGAATAATATATTTTAGATATTCTTATTAAATGAATTCTATTTTTGGAAAACAGACATCACAATTTTCTCACCCTCATCCTTATATCGATATGACTAACTTGAAGTAAGTGATATATCGATACATTTGTTTATATGGGTTACTGGGAACACAATTCCGGAGACGTTAGCAAGGTTGTTAAGATTTGTTGAAATTAAAAATTAAGATTTTATTTAACGCTTGTTAATAATGCCTGCTGTTTTGTTAACAGAATCCGTTGTTGCAGATTTAAGCGGTAAGTCTTCATTTCAAAAAATCAATATCATTATTATATAATTAGTTCTTAGAATTAGCTGGAATTAGAAATATCAATTCTCTGAAATGACATTATGAAAATTCCTTCTCAGATATTATTAAATTTATAAAATATGTTAATTGTAATGAGGGTTATGAAATTAATTGCTAATTTGATATATTGTATTTATTTTCAATGTTATTTTGTTATTTCAATGTTTATTTAGATTGCTTTTAAAAACATTATTTTCTTTTAATATTTTGCCTTTTAATATTTATTCAGAAAGTAGCATTTAGACAATTGCATCTAAAATTAATTCCTACTTTAGCTGTTATATTTTTAGCTGGAGAAGTTTGGCAAGAAGATACAAAGTTATATCAACCATATGAAGGTAATATTTATGCATATATTTTTTAAAGTTGTACATAAAAATTCCTTGTTTTTTATAATTTCATAAGTTTATTAAGAATTTCTAAATTGTGTCAGAGATTGTTTTTCTTTATTTATTGTATGTTGTATGTTCATTGTATGTTGTAGGCAAGAATTGTGTGAAAGTTCTCTTATATTTTTAATTATCCTTCGACAACCTACTAACCAAATAAAAGATGGAAAATAGATATGCAAGATATATATATGTATTTCCTGATATAAGAAATTTATTAAAACAATAACATGAGTTCATTTTTAACCCCACATTTTCATTAATGTAATGTAAAGTTGATTGCCATGAATGGGAAAAAAAAAATAAATAAATAAATAATACCATGATATATATATATATATGGCATTCTTTTGACTATTGATTGGCTAACAGAAAAAGGACATTCAATGTTAAAATTTATGTTTACTAACAACTGGGTTGAAAAAATTGAAATTTTTTTAAATGTTTCATTTTAAATTATGCATACACATAATTTTTTTAAAACAAAAGAATATAAACGTTGATTTAAATTAATTGATTATTTGGAACTAATACATTAATTTTTTTTATATAATTGATCAAGTTTCAAGATAATTTTAAAAATAAATGTAGATACAATATATATTTTAGTGATTTGTTAGAATTTTTGAGATTTTTGTTGAATTCTATCATTTGTGCTACAGAAATAAAATTATGATGATCTAATATATATTTTTCCTATAGTTGAACAGATTCTTTTACCTGATAATGCTGCTTGTTTAAGTGTTAAGGCATTTTTAAGAATGTGTGATTTAAGCTTTCAAGTTGAGATGAGAACAAATGCTGAAAGCATGTCACCATCAGGTAAGAACTAAGTAAATTCTATGATTTTCCAAAATAACTTTTATGCATACTTATTTTCATATAGTGGAAACAATCATAACTTTGTATCTTTAGACAAGATAATCTTATAAACTTTTTTATGAAAGAAAATCTTTTAAAAATCTCTAAAATGTAAAATCATTCTTTTTCAGGAAATGTTCCATTCATACGATCTGGTAAATTTGTTGTTGCAGATGTAGAACCCATAATTAATTTTGTCCAAACAAAGGTGATAAAAAATTCTATACTTATATAAAAAATAAAGTTAATGCAAAAGCTTTAACTTTTTAAAATGTTTGTTGCTCTGAAAACAAAATTTATATAGCATTCTTAAGTTCCATAAATTTATTTAATTTAAAAGGTTGAAAATCTATGTTATGTTAAATCTCGGTAAATCTATGTTAGAATCTCGGTAATTTTTTAAAACTTGAGTTGCAGGTTTTTAGGTGCAATTATCTTTCTTTTGTTGAATTACTATATACTATACCAATAACAAAATTAACCATTATCATTTTGATGCTTAGAATTTATTCATATTAAATATAAAGTATATTTCATTTAGTTTTAAGGCGGTTTTATTATCTGCCCAAATTCTTTTTTAATGCATTAAGGGGGAAAAAAATAATTTTAATTGAACTTTAAAAACTCTTAATTTGGTTGGTCTGGGAATAATATTCTTACAAAAAAAGCATAATATGAAATTATTGGAGCATATTTCATTTATTAGTTCATTCATTCATAATTTCATTTTTAATTAAAAATTGTAGTAATTGCTTACTTATTGAAAATATTTTTAAATATTTTGTGCTTGTCTAAGCATTTTTGTTGTTATTGTTGTATTAGCGAATAACATCTCATTTTTGCGCAAAAAATATGTATCAAGTGATGATTAAATTATAATAGTATTTTTATATTAAAATTCTTCTATTATAAGTACAAACTAATTTAAAATTATTTGAATTGTTTTCAGTTGTTCAGTTCTGTTTTTATATATTATATCTTCATATAAATATACAATTTAATGCTAAAGGGCAATTTTCTAGGGTAAAAGTCTAAGTAATCATCTTGACAATGCTGAGAAAGCTGATATGAAAGCATATATATCACTAGTGAACATTGTCCTTCATAATGCTGAGGTAACTATATTTATTTATAATATGTGTCATGTAGAGCATGTGTAAATTATAGCTTTTTCATGTTAGACTAATGTGAAATATTGTTTCCAAAACATTATTTTCTATATTGCTGTAAATATTTAATATAAAACTATCTCTTATATACATAAATAATTATACAAATAGATAACAACAATAAAAATAACTGGTATTTCTAAATTAAATTCATTTTTTTTTATTAAAAAATGAAATGTTTTGGAAGATTTAATGTATTTATAAAGTATAATGTATTTATAATGTATTAATGTACGTATAAGCTGAGAATCCATCATGTATTGTTTAAATATGAAGGATTGAAACAAAAAAATTAAGTTTTACTTTACACATGAACAATTGCTTGATATCTTTCTTTTCTGTTTTCACCTCAAGAGAACCTTTTCTTGAAAATTGTTTGTTTCAATCAAACTCAATAAATGTTTGTTCAAATAAACTCTCTTGTTTATTCTTTCTTTATTATGTTTAATTTTGGTAAAATTATGGGTACGTATTAACGCCACCACAGCTACAGATTAGGAGGCAACACACAGCAACCCCATTGTTTGCACGCAGTTATCTTTTGGATTCTTTGTTGTTTGCTGATTTTTGATGCCATTTTTTAGTGTTACGAAAATGCGTCTTTGGGATTGGCCAAAAACAGAACAAGATGCAATTTTATTTTTTTAGGAGCTAAATATTTTACCAAAAACACGGAAATGTACCAATTTCCATGACATGAAACTTTATTTTGGTAAACGTATGTTTTGGAAATGTAATTTAAGACCGTGTGATCAGCAAATGCTAAATGGAGGAACAAAAGACATAGAGGGACAACGAGACATCATTTGGAATCTTATTTATCAGAGTTCATATGGCGATAGCATCAGGTGAAAGAAAATAGAAACTGTTTTGAATCTATGTTAAACTCTATATCGGCATATTTTCCACCGAAATCCGATTGACTACTTTGATTCTAAATAAAGTGTTTTGAATTTTAAATATGTTTTGATTTTAAATAAAGATTTATTTTATGATTTGTCACAAAAATTTTAAGTGTAGATTGGCGGCACTGAAAAACCGCCAAATCTGTAGCTGCGGTGGCATTAATATGCAAGTACCAAATTATGTAAATTTGGAATATATATATATATTAGGCAGTTTGATATACTTTGTAGCTCTGTAGCTCTTACTCTGTAGCTAAGCCAATTTGCTGTGTATTATCCTGAGTAAGCACCAAGGCTCAAAACGTAGAGAAATGGTGATTATCAGTCCCTTTTGGGTAGGTAGCATCATATGATGCCAGTGAGTTCAAATCATGTGAGCTTTTTGTTTCTCATCATGAAAGACAGTTTCTCTACCATTTGATGATTACTAGTACTTTTTTTGTTCAAAAACTTCTTAAATCATCTATTGGTGAAGTGCAAAATATTAAGAGGCTATGATCTGATGATGTATTAAAATATGGTTTAGTTGTTAAAAATTGATAAAATTGGGTGCCTTTTCTATATAAATATTGTATAACAAAGCATTGAATTTTCTTGTGGAATGTTGTCTGATTCTTGAATTCATAAATTTATTAAAATGAAGTTCCTATAAAAACTGGATGGTCAAATGTTTGTGCCATACATTGTATAAACATGAAATGTGAGAGTCAAGTTATCACAGCACATATGGTTTTAATATTTCAGAAATTTGTGTAATATGAATTCACTAAAGTTAGGTACATTTCACTATTTATTCTCATTTTTTATCAGTATTTTAAATACCACATATATTGGTATTTTCAACAATCATGTTGAAGCAGTTATCCTCTCTGTGTTAAATGTGCAGATACTTGTGATGATATAAATGCTTCTACTACTGAAACATCTGTTGTATATCACTAACATCATTATTTTTAAATTGCCTAAAATATTTTCTCTTGCGAAACAGATTTCACTATGTCCAGATATAATTGCCTACTATTTGCTACATTTAAAAAGAATCTTCCATTTAAAGATTTTCTGTATGTTATTATCTCTATATGTCTTTACATATATATATATATATGTATATGTAAAGAGCATACCTTGTTCAGATAATTACTACCCAGCTGCACTTATAAATTTTTTGAAAGGATGATGAATGCATACTCGGGATACATCTTGGAGAAAATTGAATATCTCTCCTTTCCAGAGTAAACTTTACAGGACATAATAGACAACAATCTGTTTAAAAATGGTTTTCAAATTGTGTTTTTGAAGTGAAATTATTTGGTATCAATATTCTTTGCCATTAATAAAGCATGTGATCATACCTGGACCTATGAAATTATAAACAATCTCCAGGATCTAGATTTAAATAAAATTTCAAATATGGAATTCTTCAGAAAATCTACTTCAGGCAACTATCAACAATATTAATGATTGATCAAATAAGACTATTGATATGTATTTTTGTAAGTGACCGATCATCAAGATCTTAAATTGTATTTGAGTGGAATTTTAATTTGTCTTCAAAATAATTATATTTTTTAGGCATAATATTTAGTAAATAATTGTCTTTCCTTGTTTATGTCATCAGTTTGAGAAACAGCAGTTTAACTATTAAATATTTTTAGGACTAATGTACAGTCTGTTCATGTTTTCTTCTTTTTTATCATTGTTCATCCAGTTTTATAGATTAGATTTGGTAGATTATAGAAGTTTGGTAGATTATATATGGCTTTGCTTGACATTCCTATTTGAAAGACTTCAGATGTGTTTACCAACAGGCTTCAATGTATGGGAACAAACTGTTTAACTGTTTCAAAACTTTTTTTTGCACTTATTTAAATTTACTTATTTATTTATTTTTGCACTTTTATTTGAAATAGTAATAATAATAATCTATTCAATGCTTGTCCATCATACAATTTACTATTTTGGAATGTACATGCACAATGTACTTCTAGATGCTTTCCTTGACATAAAAATATCCAAACAAATCGATTTTTTTTTATCATCCACCATTGATGGACATTAGAATTCATATTTAATACCATTTAGAAGTTTTACAAAGCAAGAAAACATTTATAGACTGATAACTATGTTTTTATTTCACTTTTTGATCAGCAATTTGAAAACTATTATTTAAATGAGCCACTGTTACTAATGAACCCCAAATCCATGAATCTCACTGATGGCACATTTGTTACTAAGGATCACATTTCTACTTTCTTGTATAATATTTCACTTAATTATATATTTCACATTCTACATCCTTGTATCTGCTTCTCTAAAATTACAGCTGTTGAATGTATTCTCAAATACTTTAATTTGCATACAATTTGTGGATCCATTTTTTACATTGATTTTGTGGGTCTTTTAGGATTTTTAAATAGTCAGTTAGAATAGATTTTAGAATAGAAAAGATTTTAAATAGTAATTCAACTTCATTTTGGAACTATATGATGTTTGGGAAATATTTGATGTATATGTAAATATTTGCTTTTTGCACAGTCTCATCCAACTTGTAGCCATTACGAATGTAACATTGCTGTACATTTTAATAGACTATATAGCTTTTGAAAGACGTCAGTTGAAGTATTTTCTCAAATAATGTTAACATTTTAATAGACATTTTTTTTTAATAGAAGGAAAATCCACATTTTAATCTCTTTGTACTTGAAGGACATTGGTGATTTCTATAATATTTAATTTTTAATTGTTTTGATCTTTTACAAATTTATATCATAGGAACATCATTGTCATTTTTTTCCCTTATGGCTTTTACTTAGATTTTAATTATTAGTACATTCAATCATTTAGTTTTAATGGGCATTCTTAATTTTCTGAGTAGTTTATCATTAAAGAACCTTGCACAAAAAAAAAAGTCATTTTATTTTTGTTTTAAAGTTTTCATGATATGACATCTATTACATTTATGTTGATCACTATTAAAAAGAACATATTAAATTATATTCTTATTCATCACATTAATGAATATACTTTTTTTTTTTTTTTAGCTTTTTGTTTCTTGGTGTGATAAAACCACATTACAAGAAGTAAGATCTCTGCTTTTATATATTATTTAAACATTTGCCTTTCTTATATTTACCATGATGTTTCATAGCACTCATTGTTCTAAATAAAAAATTATGGAACTTATTTAGATTTTTTTTTTTAAATAGAATGATTTTCATTTGTACATTTTAAGTAGTTCTCTTGTGAAAACTAATTTCTTGATGGGGAAAAAAGATGGAATTAAAAAACAAAACATTAGATATTATAAAATTCAAAGTATTCAAATATCCATTTGTCATATCAAAATGTATTTTATATCTGATATAATGAACATAACTAATTAATTCTCCTCTAGACTGAATTATTGTTTGTTAGTTAAAAATAAACAATTTAGAAATACTCTGTGTTAAAAATTAGTCATTTCATTCAAATTAATTATTGCATCATTATTAATTATATAATTTATTTATTTGTTAAAATTATTAACACATATGTTGCCATGAATCATGCCTGTGATTTAGGAGCTACTGTCTAATAAGATGCTTACTTCTTTACTGTCTTTTAGTTATAAATAACTTATTATATAATTAGATAGTAAGTGCACATTATAGGTGAACAATCACAAGGATAACAAGGAAATGTAAATTAATACATTCATTACCAAGCTTAAAATTGAAATTTTGATTAATGAGAACTCGCATCTTCCAATATTAAGTGATTGGCAATTAACATGTTAATTTATTATTTATTTGTATTTGGATCATATTGCCATATAGGAACTTAAATGCCTATTATACCCTTGACACATTTTGCTGAAAAAGTTTAAGGAAATTCAGTGGTGATAAAAACGAACAAAAATTGTTGAATGAAATTTACATCTTAGTTTTCTGAATCTGATGTAATGATTGGGAAATAGGTAAAATACCATCTAAAAATTATGATTTAGAAAATTCAACGTCACTCAACATAAAATCATTAAAGGAAAACCTACATTTTAAGTATAATGCCAATCTTATAAAATTCTTAATAGCAAGGGTTTTTTTACTTAATAAGATTTATTATTTAAATATTTCATGAATAAATGATTTGATGAAAAAAATTTTTAATAAAATAATTGTGTATTTTTAGTAGCAAATAATTGATTAATGGAGTAATTCAGATATAAAAATTAAATTCGACAAAATGATATGCTACTGGAATTTTCAAGAACTGGAATTTCACAACAGCATTCAATAATAACAACATAAGTACCATTTAAAAAAAATAATATTGTAGTTGAAAATTGATTAAACATCCTTCACACTTTTTAAATCCACATTCCATTAAATTGTAGAATTCTTTAATTGTAAAAATTAAAATATTTATTTTTAATATGCATTGAAAATACAGTTATAATTTTGTATGTTATTTTTAAGGTAAATATTGAAAACATAAATGGCAAATTGGATTTATTTTGTTTAAAGTTTTAAAATAGTGCCAAATTATTATTTCTTTCTTTAATAGGTGACAAAACCTCGATTTTCCTCCTCTCTTCCATGGCCTGTGAACCACTTTCTTGTCTGGCAAACCAAATGGCAAGTACAAAAGAAGCTAAAATCGGCTGATTGGCATACTAAGTCTTTAGAAGATGTAAGTTGATTTACTAAGGTATCATATACAATTTACATTACCTATCTGTCTTGCTTACCATTTAAAATCGGACCAGCAGAATCAAAAATTTGTCTTTTATTTGATGTTATCTGAACCTAAAATTTTCTATATGCAGGGCATGCGTGTATGTAAACTCTTATGCAGTAATGAATATGAACAAAAATCCAAACATGCCTATAATTTGCACCTGTACATATTGCTTATAAAATGCTTCTTCCTTAAGAATGTCTCTATTATAAATAAACAACAAGCATATACATTTGCATTTCTAAGTGAAATTTTTTCAAAGTGTTAAACTTACAAGAAGATGTCTGAGTCTCTGCTGCTCATATTTATACACTATCGTAGCCATTTCATTAAAAGAAGGAAATGCTAAAATATGCAAAGGTTAATTTGACCAGTATCCTATGGTAAATGCATGTTTTCATTGATTTCTGTTGTTCTAATGTTCTTCTAGCTCCCCCTGATAGGAAGTAACAGATGTAACTCTTGTAAATTCCAAGAATTTATAAGCAAAGCCTCATGTGTGCACTGATCATTCAACTTGGTATAATATACAGAGAAATTCATTATGTCATGTCTCACTACTTGCTATTTAGCAAAGGACTGAAGATGAATCTCTTGTCTCGGTAATTGTTAGGAAAAGTTAATTTTCTTACACATGCAAAAACCCCTGATGATGAGCAATAACAGTAGCTCTGTTATATTCATTTTTAAACCATTAACTAAAATAATAAAAAAAAAGATGTAAGGAATTTTGATGAGAAAGTATTATATAATACTTATATTAATTAATGAAATATGTTAACTTTATTAACTAAATATTAGCTTTATTCATATTACTTTTATCTTGTATAAAAATATAATTTTGCATTAGAAATTTCTTCATTTTATTGAAGACTATATAAAATTTCCATTTTAGGTCTATGAAATGGTTGATAATTGCTGTTATGCTCTTTCTGAAAGACTTGGAACTCAGAAATACTTTTTTGGAGAGAGGTATGTCTTTTCTTTTCATTCTTGATTCACACATGCAAATTTTTTCACCTTAGTGAAATTGCTGTTTAGAATAATTTTATAAAAAAGAAATGAAAGAAATGAATTTTCCTTCCATATTTTTAATATGCAGTACTACATGCATATCAGAAAGTATTTGGTTATGAAAATTCGAAATTGAATTCTTTTTTTTGAATTTAAAAAACATTGAATATTTAAGGTAATTATAGAATTTTTATCTTTAACTCACTGAATCGACGATTCATTAATTGAGTACATTTGTTTTTCGGGTTGTGCTGAATCTCAGTTAGTCCTGATTTCTGCCTCTTTTCGCAGCTGTTATTTCAGAAAAACTAATTGTTTTTAATACTTCAAACTGTATTTAACATTAGTATATCCTTATTGTAAATTATTACTAATCTGAATTGCATTCTTTGTGTTGTACTATGATATTATTTGGTTGCTTGTGCCGTTCAGATTTTGAAGACAAAAATAACAAATTAGATATTTCTCTACAAAAGTTTAATTATTCTATTCATATCTCTTTTGTAGATTAGTTATTTCAATTCCCAGTTTTATCTACTAAATATATATGTTAAACAATGACATTTAAATGCTTAAATGTGACTAATGATATTAAGGGAAAGGTATATAAATATATTGTAGCGAATAGATTTCATAATTTGAAGGAAATGGAATTATTTATGGATGCCACTATATATCCATTCTTTGTATATGTCTAATGAAAAGTTAAGATCAGGACTGATATTCAGCTATTAAATTGCTCTAAAAGTTTAGAGAGCAGTGTTAAGTGTTATTTTGGTCACATAATCATTATTATTGAGCTTTATTGTCATGAGACAACACAAACTGAAAGTGCATTAAAAATTATTATCAAGTGCGTCGTTGATGGTCAGTATCCTAGATATTAGGATTATATTAAAAGTGCCTTAAAATTAAAATTATTCTTTATTTAAAATACTTTTTTATTGTATAGGAAATCAATTAATTGTGTTTAACTAAATTTTATTCAAATTATTTTTTATACTATTGGATCATACATTGATCATCATACATCATTGACTGAGTCTAATGATACCATCTGTCGTTTTCTTGTAATATTATCAAGATGAACTATCATTGATTATCAATTAAAAATAGAACATTAATCAAAGATTTTTTTTATTATTATTTTAAGTGGATCAAAATTTAGTGGAATTAAATCTTTGTTTATTATTTATATTTCAGTCCAACAGAATTAGATGCCATTGTTTTTGGACATTTATTTGCAATACTAACCACTCCACTGCCAGATAACCGACTGTGCTCCATTTTGAGAGAATATCAAAACTTGGTTGACCTCTGTCAAAGAATTGATGTGGATTATTTCCAAAAGCAAGCAGACGATGATATAGAAATCGAAAATATTGAGTTGATCAGCTAGTGACTATGTTGCATTTATTGAATTAGCTAATATTATTTTCTAAATTTTTCTGTTCTAGATCTGATTATGTCTATTCTCGAAATGTGCTAAAATAGTAAGGTAATAGATTTTTTTATAAAAGCATTTTTGGTTACTGCAGTATTACCATAAATTGCATTTATGTAAAGTTTTACACCTTTTACAGCTCTTCTTTAAGTGATAAACATTATTTTTCTTCCTGTAGATAAAATATCAAATTTTTATACCTTATATATGAAACATTTATTAACATTTTTCATTTATTAAACTTGAGAGAATATCCATACCAAAGCTGATTACTTTGTTTCAAATAAAAGTTCATTATAGTGTTGCGTTTGTATAATTTCTATATGTATAATTTCTGATGACAATTTTAAAACCCTTTTTGTAAGTAGTTAGTTTACTTATAAGAGAATGAATTATGAAATTATTATAAATAAAATAAATTGTTGACAGAATTTGTATTTTTTAAGAATTTATTTTATTAAGCTTTAAGGATGCTGTTTAACAACCAGCAGTACATTTTGCTTTAAACAGATTAAAAATGGAAAATATTTCATTAAATCCAAAGCAATTTATTTTTATTTGTTTATTAGGTAACAAATTATTAGAGTTGCTTTATCCTGAATTCGGAGTAATTTCTCAATCCTGAAAAGTCTGCTTTAGGTCAACCTTGAAACAGAATGTTTATAATTATATGTGAAATAAGACATAAACCATAAATGTTTCAGCTTCAAGGAGTCTATTGAATTCTTTTATACGGTTTTTCTGTTATTTTTTAAAAGATTGAAACCCAGTCAAATATATTATTTAAAAAAAAAAGCAAGGTGGCTGGTTATTAAATTACTGTTAAATAGAAAACTTGTGGAAATATTCACCATACAGATGTCGCACCATTTTATTCAAATATTTCTTTTTATTTCTAAATTTAATTCGAATTCTGATACATTAAAAACTTAAAATTCCACATAATTATTTGGCACTCAGGCTTATTCCAATAAATAAAAGAATAATAGGATTTATTTTAATTCTTATCTTTATTAACAAAGATAAAGCCCCCCCCCATTTATTCTGATTACAATCTATGTATGCTAGTGTAAGTGTGATCTAAGTTTGCCTGGACATAAGTTTCTTTGTAGAAGTTCATTGGAATTAGAAAATTGCTCTTCATAGCTCATTGAGATCAGAAAATGCTAAATAAATTAATGAAATTATTTTTTTTTTTAAATTTACAATCATATGATTTTGCATTTTATCTTATTACATGCCTCATAAGCTGAACTATGAAACAATATTAGATCCTTTTTCATCTACAAAACTGTGTAGTGGGTTTTAAAATCAAATTGAACAAAACATTTAACATTTATTATGTGATCCTGATTTAATATCAATAATAATGATTTGTAACTTCTGCAGAACAAGATTTTGTAAAATTTATCATCTTCCATTTAATATATCACTAGAATTTCATTCATACATGATGCATTCATTGCAAATGAAAATGAAGGCAAAGTAATTGTGTGCATTTTAAAAGCATTTGGCAACAAAGTATCTTCAAATATTGAAGATGATGAAATCAAAGAATGATTCCAGAGTGATGATAAGAAAAGTATGAATAAAGTATTGGTTGATCTTCTTATAATACCAACTGGGAAATCAGTGTTGATGAAGAAGATATATTGTCTTCAAATTACAAGAAATTAAACACATTTTTAAAGAAGGTAGTGGAACTTACTGATTTTGTAATGGAAATTGACCTAAAATTGGGAAGAAAAAAAAAAAAGATATTTTATGAGAGATCTTGAATAACTTTCCATTTCTTACTGCAAAACTTTTTAAAAGTCACATCAGTCATTATCCAAAATAAAATCATTAATATATTGTGCGAGTTTTATCATATATCTACTTATTAAGTATTGATGAAAAATCCTTTTAATCAACTTAATTTCTCTTTTCCATCTGTATTTAGGCTTGTTTAAATTATCTATACTTTCTTAATTTGAATTAAATTTGACAAGTCTTCCCATAAATATTTAATCTTGTAGAACTCAATTTTATATGCATGCAATGTGTTAATTAAACCTTGTGCTCAGCGAAGATTTATTGTACTTGATGAATATATAACAATAGAAAGTGATATTCAGTTCATTTACTTTACTTTGGTAAAGTATAAAATTTGAATTAAAATAAGAAAAAATTCTTAAAAATCTTGTGGAGGTATTTTATTAGGTATACATTATGATTGCATTTACACTAGTATTGGTTTGATCAGTAAAGCATACTTATACTTGTATGCTTCACATCATTGTAATTCTGCAGAAATTGGTGAGTGCAGAGCTTGCACTAGCCGATTCTAGTAGGACTGTAATGGCAGAGCAAAATACTTTTTAAACATCTGCAACATTTTGGTCTTGCTAGAATTTTCCTTTGTGAGAAGAGTAGTTAGTTAATGGAAGAGAAAACTAGTATACATATTATTATATCCTTAAATCTGCCCGTATTTTTACGTAAAGCAGCAATTTAAAGATATACTGTAATCGTATGTTATGAGTAATAATGTTAATCATGAAATGATTTTTCATTTTTTTAGAGCTATATAAATCTGAAACATTTTCATCAACATGTACTCTGAGTTGTAGTTAATGTAGTACTTAGAACCAAAATAACTTCTTAAAGCCTTACTAGATATTGCTCTAACATATGCAATGAGTGAAGGTATTTTTTTTCAATCTTTCCCAAAACTCTTTTCTGAACCATCATATATCAGTAAAAGCAATGCTTTATTAATATATTGTTGTATATTTATATATAAATATTTTATTTATAATAATATATATTTAATTCTGAACCACTGACAGTGAGTTTGGAACTGAGCTATCACTTATCAATAAGTAAATCATTATTGTTGTTCTTTGCATTGACCCTTTATTCACAAGACATTAATTCAATATGATTTCTGTCTTTGGAAATTTTGTGTAATATTTAGATTACAAGAAGAAATTAAAAAAAACTTAATTAATCTCAAAAATGACATAAGACTCATTTGAAGATTCCATTCATAATGATTACTTTGAATCTGTAAATTTTTGGCTAGCTTACATTTGCATCTAAAGAATCTGACTTTGAAAACATTTGCTACATTACTTTCCCACAGTTTCTTTTAACTATAAAAATTATTTTTGATCTAAATATATAAGGTAGGTTAGTTAAAACTTAAATTATTTACATTTTCAAATATATTATTTTCATTGAATTGTGACATTTTGGGTACTGTCACCAATGAAATTCAAATTTTTGAGTGAAAAATAAAATTGATTTCTATTTACTTCATATTACAACTTTAGATTTCCGTATGATGTTTTACATATTTATTTAAAGCAGAAATTATCAGGGGAGAAGAAAAGAGTCTTTAGAAGCATTTGGATTTGAGGTCTGTATTCTTCCACTTCTAATTGGAATAAAAGGTTAGAAATTGAATAAGTACCTTATGTTTAAATAAAGGAATTTTATGATGTATGTGTTTAATTCCACCATGAACACCATTGTAAAAACAAAATAAAGACTTTGATTTTTTATGACATGAAAAAATTGGTACTGAAAGTCTATGCCAAGATTGGCTTTTATATATGAAGATACATGTTATGGACAAGATATACGGTTACAGTTAATATATAGGTATGAAAAAGTTAGTTGGAATGCTTTAGGATAACAAGTAGCTAATCACTAAGACTCGAATCTCTACAGAGTGTTTTGTTGATATCGGCAACCTTAAGAATTATTCTCCAGCTTTATTAAAGTTTATTACGAAAGGGAAACGAACTGGAAACTGAGGATGTTGAAATCTGTATGGGTATGAAAAATATCAAGAGAATTGCAGGGAATATAAATCTCTCTTTTACGCCTGTAAGGGAAGTTATATGAAATGTTTTCGAAGTAAGTTTCTGAAATGAATATTTTTTTGAAATGTTTAGAAGATATTTCGCATTAATTCATTCAAAGAGACAAACAAAATTTGGATAAAGTAAAAATTAAATTTAATGATATTATAATAATAGTTAACTGAAAAAAAACCGACTGAATGCTAGATACTACGAAATTTGAAAGAGGTAGGAAACTAATAATGAATTTCCCAAAAACTTTTGCAATATAGAAGTATTGATAAGAGAAAGTTTATCTAATTTCTAACTTCCTCCAGTGTATTCACTTTGAATTTTAACTCAATAGATGGCGCTTCAATTATTCCTTATGATGACGTTGCGTTATGACCAAACGCGGTAGGCGTATATAGTTTTAAACGCGGGAAAATTAAATTTAGTTTAACGAAGTGCAATTGCACTAACAAGTTTACTTGCTTCACACTGTTTTTTAGAGTTGATGTCTTTGTTTTATTTGGTAAGTGTTTTGCTTTCATATTTTAATGACTTTGGTTCTTTGTTTTATGGTCTTGGTTTTGCTGTAATCTTATTTGGATTTAAAAAAATTTGGAAATGATTTTGCTTGTTATTTTAATTTTGTGATACTAATTTTATCTCCAAAACCTCAATTTCCTCTGATTTTCGAGTTAGTTTGTTGGACTAAAGTCTAGACTTATCACAGAAAAGATCCCTGGTTTGAATCTCTGCCTGAGGGTGACCTTGAGAAAGTCTTCAGACCGGATTCATTATATCTTTCTTTCTGGTTCTTTGGCTTTAAACTTAATAATTATTTCTAATATTTATTTTTATTTTCATTTGGTTAAGTTCATTTGTGTTTTAGTTGTAGCAGCATTAGCGATCTCTCCATACAAAGTATGTTTTATTATATAGGTTCAGTAAATATTTTGCAGGTGAATTTCATATTGATTGTTTTTGGATTGATAGTTTCTTAAGCAATAAAATTTTTTTTAAGAATTTTAAAAGAGAGTGTTTAAAGAAAAATTCCTGTAGCACGTATATTAAAAGATGCTTATTCTTTGTAATTAGAAATTGTGCCTGTCTAGACGGGCAATTATCCTGCTGACAATATCTCAGGTCTGATTATTATAAATTAACTAATGAAAGTTGAAGTAGAAAATCTCTTTCACAATGACAGAGTGCTTAAGAAATAAAAAAAATATTATTATTCTACAAATATTAAAAATTGTTTCCAGTACACTTTAGATGCAATTATATAGTAATATGCATTATAAGTTGAAATAAACAATAAGATAAGGTAAACAAATTTCATAATAAACAATATTCTTTTTCTTTATTGATAAAGTTCACTCAAACTTAAATAAAAACCACTAAAATAGGATTGAAACAAATAGAATTGAAGCATATAGTGATCCACTAACAGAAAAAGAAAAGCGATGCTGTACACAAAATTTAAAAATTGCTGAGAGAAATAATCAGCAATAATATTTAATTGTCCTTGAAGTAAGAATATAATAAAAATTGTAGACCAACTCATGAATCTTTGCTATATACCAGTTTAATAAAATGTAAATAAAACGTGAAGTTTACGATTTCATAACTAATTAATATTCATATTTAGTTTCATTTGCACTTGCATTATATAACTGTCTGTATCGTTAGATGTTGAAACGGAAGTTCAATTTCGCATAGAAAGGGGTGTTCGTCCAGGTGGCACTGAATGATTCTTTTTACTGATTAGAGCAAAAGGGGGAAATATCTGAAAAACAATTTAATTTTAACATTAGAAAAACCATGTAATTGATAGATGTAATTAAACAATGAAAAAATTTAATATTTCGATAAAAAGTGCTATAAATTGCATTTAAATTAACTGTGAAAAACTGATTAAAAATTAGAAATTGATAGGATTGTTGTAGTTGAAAAAATAATTTTTCTGAATCTCAAGGTGGTGGAAATGTGTGAGATCTTTTGCAAAAGGGCATGATTGAAGAACATTTTTTACTTCTATTTCATTCTTTTATTATTTTTTTAATAACGTAGTTAATCTTTGGAGATACTAAGGAGGATGTGCACCAAGTATTGTTCCTATCTGTTTAAGGTATGTGAAGCTTTACAAGGTTAAAAAAAAAAAAAAAATGTAACTACGTAACAGATAAAATATGAATCCAATCTTATTTTTGTGAAACATGCACAAAGACAAGCAGAACAAAATAAAAATTAATACTATATCATTAGCAAAGTTCAGATACATAATTGAAAAAAATCAGACATAAAATTTAGTTTCACCTGCATAAAAGCTCCAGTATCTTGAAATTTCATTTTTACTCCAGAATTAAACTACAGCGAGATTTGAAAGATAATTTTTATTGTAAGTTTTTAGATCTATAGCACTGATCCATGTTACAGATACAAATGTAAATATTTTTACGGAAGATAATGTTTAATTGCACTCCAGTTCAATACACTTGGCAAATGAATATAATATTTGAAGCATTGGTATTTAAAATTTGCTACTTTTGACTTAGCACATAAAGCAGCTGCAAATTCAAAAAAAGAAACTAGAAAAAAATTTGATAAAAACAAATTTTATCCTAAAAATAAAAACATTATTGAAAAAGCATATAAAACAAATGCAAAAGTTTTTTTTTTTTTAATCATACTAATTATTTTCCTGCACCAAACAAGCTTATTTTAGTTGGGTTTTCCCCACTTGTCTTTGGGGAGATACTAGGGTTGAGTATAGAATCCTTCCTTTCAATTAACTGTCGAAGCTATTAGATACAACTTACCTTACCTTCCTACCAAAACTGTGAGTTGCTTTTTAAAAATTGAATTCAAATTGTTTCAAAATTCAAAATATTTCTATTCGAAATTACTATTAATACTAAATACTACTAAAACATAATTTTACAATTTTTGAAAGGCAAATGAAATTTCTAAAAAAAAAAAATGACATAATATATTAAATAGCTGTCATAATCCGTAATGTGGAAATAATATGTTATAATGAATTAAATACTCGATAAATGTTAAAGGATGAATGAAATATAACATGTACATTTTCGTATATGAAAAAAAAAATCTGAATCTGAAAACAGATTTAACATTGCGTATCGATAACAATATATCCTATTTTAAACTAAGTAGAAAATTATGCTTAATCATGAATTATAATTAACATATTCATAAGGTAAAGCAAATCTGTTAGCTAGTCTCTGAACTAAAAATAATGCATAGCATGTAAAAGACGAAAAAAAAGAAACAGTCGCCTAGCGCTCAAGAATATTCCTGATGGACAAGATAAGCTACTGTATGTAGATTTCAAATTTGATTTTCGGTAGAAGCCATAGATGGCAGCACCAGTCAGATAGGAAATAGAAAGTTGAAGAATTTTCGATTACGTTGTTTCATTGCTTCTAATTGTCTCAATTTAAAGAAATTATAAACATTTTTAAATGTTACACGGTACAGAAAAAATATTTTTTGCAAATAAAGAAAATGCTTTTAAAAAATTCATTCCAAATTTTTTTTTTTTTCTTGAAACAAAAACTATATAAAAAATGAATCTTGTTATTAGCATTTATTTTCAACTGATGATGTATGGAATGGTGTTAAATTACTGAATGGGCTGATTGGTTGGTAGCCCAAAAGAACCTAAAAGTTACAACAATAATTTTATTTTAATTCTGAACAAATAATATTTAATTATTATTTTAAACATGTTATAAGGAATCATGATTAAAGTTTGTACATTTTTGTAATGCTACATTATATGCATAACAGTTCAAAAAATATTCAATAGAAATAAATAATCAAAAAGAAAATCTTAAGCTATCTGTATAATACATGTAACATATCAATAATAAAGAAAATAAATACATATTGATAGCTGATATGATAATTAATACATCAGATTTAGTTCTTTAATACATTATAGAACTCTAAATCAAAAAAATATAGATCCTCAAAGTCCTAATTATTGCTTTGGACAGGCGTTAAACTATACTACTTTTGAATTTTTTAAAGACGGATCTGCTCGCGTCTATTCATATTAGACTAAATACATTGATAATTAACCCTTTAAATGGATTTAATATTTTCTTATTGAAATTGCATTAAATGGGAATACATACTGTCCCATAGATTTTGATTTTTTTTCCTTTTTTTTCCCTTTTAACCGACTGGGTAAACAATTTGATACAAATCTAAAATATCAGTAACTAGACTATTTACTATATTCGAACTATTACCTTCTAATATATTAAAAATATAGACCATCAGGAGCATTGAGCATTTCATCCAGATCTACGGTTCTGATGATAAAACTGCAGCACGGAACTAATTTATTGCATCCATCAAGCGTTTTTGAGATTTCGCATTCATATGCATACGGATGGACACATAGACATATAATATGCAGCCGATGAATTTCACCCAAACTTTCATAGAAATCCGCATTGAATACATACCAGATTTCATTCTTACATCTTGTTATAGTCTTCAGTTATAATATACGCAAGGTTCCCAAAAACGTGTTTTTTGTCTCCACAGAAGGCTTTCTCTTTGTATATATAGAATAATAGAAAATAAACTGGGTTTCTGTTGCTCATTTTGTCTCGAATTCATTTCTGTCGTCAAAAATGCATTTGCTGATTTCTTTACTACAATTCGAGACACAAAAATGGTGATCACTTTCTCCGGTTTTTTTTTTTTTTTTTTGTGTGTGTGTGTGTGTGCATAAAATATACAAAAAAAAAAACCGAACGTGAGGTTTTAATAGTACCGGTTTTACTTTATCAGTACTGATTAATACGTTTGCATTCGCGTTTATATCTGATACAGCCGGTAATCGATTCTTTCGGCATCAGAATGAAACCGGGTTTTCGGTAGGTATTGGTTCTCTCACTTGCGCCAAGACTGGTAGTTAATACTATAGAAATATGATTCCAAATTGAAATTTCACTTTATGTTGTTACACATCCCCCTGGAGAAGGAAAGCCTAGACCAGGTCCAGCAGGCCCCGTCGTGTCAGTTCCTTATAAATCTGCAGAAAGTCCCGTGCAACCGGACCATCAGACTAAGGGTAGTATGCAGCTTCTTTTAAGTTAGAGGAACCACTAGGGCAGAAGACTGATAGTGGAACGGCCTTCACGCCTTGGGTGGCCCTACCAGGAGAATATTCTCCCGACATACTTCACCCGTTCGGCCCAGGGACACCCCCTCGCCGCGGTGAGGCCGACTGTAGGACTTTCACTTTATTGGAAAAGGTATAGACAACGGTGTACCAATGGTCTTGGTTTTGATACTGATTGACGGGTGGGTAAGTAAAAGGAGAGCTTCCTTGGTATTGGAGAAGGCAGAGATTCTTCAGTGGTATGTACACCATTATGCGGAGTAAAGGGCAGTAATGGTTAAGGATGAAATGTATACATAGTTAGATGCATGTACATAGGTGTCGCAGTGGCAGGACGGCGAACTAGACCATATTGACCTGTGCATCAGATAAATTTGTATCAGATCGTTACAGTATCCGCCGATTGAAAACGAATGTGGCCGAAGGCAATTTCAATCGAGTAAAAAAACCCGATGCAGAGTACCTGAAATTATTAGTATGCATCATTTTGTGCATCTAATACAAAGTATCATGGTGACACAATATGAATCAATACTAATTTAAATATATCTCTACATTTCAGACCCCCCCCCCTAGTCCGATGAATTCGTCATTAAAATTACGCATCTATGAACACGATAAAATTTTGAGATGTATTTAAAGAATACGGTACCATTATAAAACTGTAAGATTTTTAAAGGTAATAAATTGCCAAATATAGATAATGGCGAGTTTACTAACCTGTATTCTTCCTTTGATATTTGGAAAGTTTTCTAATGTTTGGCTCGATTTGGCGGAGTAACAAAAAGTCTGTACTGCATTTCTTAGTTTTACCAATTTCGGAACAAGTCAGTAGAGAGGTAAAAAATTCAAAATCCATATTTCATTGTACTATGAAACAAAACTCGCCACTTTGGATCAGTAAGCAAGAAAATCGAGAGGAGAACGCTCTAGTCTATTTATTTTATTGAAGTTTACTAATTTGTATTTTTCATTTGATATTTGGCAAGTTTACTAATGTTTGGCTCGATTCGGCAGAGATCACAGGAAAATCTGTATCTGTCCTTTTGTTTTACCAATTTTAAAGCAAGTCAGTAGAGATGTAAAAAATCCAAAATTCATATTTCATTGTACTATGAAATAAAACTAACCACTTTGGAATAGTAAACAAGAAAATGGAAGGGAAAACATTCTAGTTGATTTATTTTAATGGCGTGCTTACTCACCTGTATTCTTCATTTGATATTTGGCAAATTTTCTAATGTTTGGCTCGATTTGGCAGAGATAAGCGAAAAATATGTGCCGCGTCCTTTTGTTTTACCATTTTTTGGAACAAGTTAATGGAGAAGTAGAAGACCCAAAATCCATAATTCATTGTACTACGAAGTAAAATTCACCACTTTGGATTACTAAACAAGAAAACTGGGGGGGGGGGCGATTTAACCGAATTATTTGAATGGCGAGTTTACTAACTTGATTTCTTCATTTGGTATTTGGCATTTGATATTTATTATTCTAAAGTTTGGCTCAATTTGGCAGAGATCAGCGAAAAATCTGTACCGCGTCCTTTAGTTTACCAATTTTGGAACAAGTCAATAGAAATAATAATAATAAAAAATAAAAAAAACCGAAAATCCATATTTCATTGTACCATGAAGCAAAACTCCCCCTTTGAGTTTCTTGTTTACTAGTAAATCAATTAGTAAATTCTAATTGATTAATTATTCTCTCTTTTTTTTATTTCTTCCCTAGATTTTCTTGTTTACTTGTAAATCAATTAGAAAACAAGAAAATCGAGGGAAGAACGCTTTAATCGATTTATTTTAACTGCGAGTTTACTAACCTGTATTCTTTGTTTGGTGTTTGGCAAGTTTTTCTAATGTTTGGCTCGATTTGGCAGAGATTACCATAATATTTGTATCATATCCTTCATTTTTACCAATTTTGGAACAAGTCAGTGGAGAGATAGTACTTCATTGTATTATGGAGCAAAACTCACACTTTGGAGTAGTAGAGAAGAAAATTGAGAAGAGAATGCCTTAATTGATTTATTTTATTTAAACAAACAATTTATCTCGAATCGCTAAAGAATTTTACTTTTCGAGGATGAATCCATCTTGGGATTAAAGTTTTAAGATGAAGGAAGTGAAGAATAGTATGCCCCCGAGTTTGTTGCCAATGTGGTCAACCCATCGGAACGCTCTTTTAGCAACCCTAATTCTGCTGTATTTACTATTTTTTTGCAATGGTTGAGTTGTACATGAACTACAACTATGTATATTAGGAAAAATGTTAAATTAAAAATATTAAAAAAATATCGATTAAAGATTTTAATTTTGTTCTTTATTATAATTAAAATTTATTACATAAAGAGAGTTAAGCTTATAATTAAAAAAATATTTTCTTCTTTCTTTCTTTTTTTTTAATGTGAATACTAACAAAAAATCTTTATTCTTTTGCAATTTTTAATTGTCAGTATGCACTTTAAAAAATCGTCTGAATTCTTAATTTACAGAATCGTCTGCATTTTCACTGAAATTTTTAATTGTCAGTATGCATTTTAAAAAATCGCCTGAATTCTTAATTTACAGAATCGTCTGCATTCTCACTTTAAAAGACAGCTGCAATTGAATTCTTCGCAGTTCTTGTAATTCTTTTGGCATTCTAACGGTTGGTTCCCTTCATAATTTGTTTTATGGCAATTGTGCAAGTATGGATGTCGGGTAAATGGGATGGAAGACAGTATTTCTAACCTGCAGAATGGATGAAGGGTGAGTGAAATATGTATAAATATGTTTTTTTACGAGTTGATGAAGTTGAGAAAAGGATGCCTGTTTAAAATTTTGTATGGGGAATGTTCAGATTGTTTCTTTCTCCGTTCTTTTTTTCTTTTGGTTATGTACTGTTCCTGTTATCCACACAGTCCTTATGTTCAATGTGCTAGCGATGCGACTAGGTTCCCATTCCCGCTGCTAGCGGAGTCGTAAGATGTTTTTTTTTTTTTTTTTTTTTTTTTTTTTTTTTTTTGAAGTTAAAAAATTTTGCCCGGTGCCTTCTACAGGAACAGTACATCTGTAGAAGGCACCGGGCAATCTGGGAAAAAAAAAACAATACTTATCAAAAAAAGTCCTAATTTTATGGCGGGAAATGATAACCGTAACTGTTCCGCGGAAAAATTTGTTTATTTTGTCCGCCATCTTTATTGGTGACTTGGTATTGTTGGCGCAGCAAGGGAACACTAAAATTCACTTTTACCAAGTTTTAAAACATGAATTTCAGATTACCATCGGAAAGAAAAGGGAATGCTCTGACGTCATATTTTCTGGAAATCAAATCATAGGCTCAACGGTCTGCAAAAAGAGTCATTTTTTAAAAAGCGCATTAGTAAGGCAGAAAACCCCAGTCATCTTACATGGCAATGACTGAAAAATTTGAAAGGGAGCCAAAGGCTTCGTTTCCGCCTCCTAAGAAACCTTGGTGACGTAGAACCACATTCGGCGGCATCGCTACAGCAATGAATTCGTAGAAGTATAATGACAATTACTGAAAGTGAATTTCGAAATTTATTTTGACAGTTAAAAGACGAACGATGTAGAGGATTTGCTCTTTCCTGAAAAAACACTTTTTTTTCTTTGTTGCCACTAAATGAAGTTAAATATCATTTATTCTCTATCTAAAAAGGAACTATTTATTTAATTTATTTGGTGATGCCTATTACAGGAAAATCCATTTACAGTTAATGTCACAAAGTTTATTAATATCACAAAGTACATACAAATAAAAGAACATACACAAAATAAAGAACATTCGATTACAAACATACAAATTACAAAACAATATAATCATCAAATTTATCAATATCAGTTATCTATCAGTTAATAAGTTGTAGCTTTTATTACTAAACACGTTGAAAGAAACACAGAAAGTCAATATCTTCAAAATATTTATTAAAAATGTTGCAAAAATTTGTGTAAAGCAAAATTGTCAATGCAATTAAATTAAATAAAAATGATCTAAAATTGTCTTCTATTTCTCAAAATTTAGGAAAAAACACCAGTTGAATATTCTTACCATCAGTCAGTTTATGGATACTTTTACTGAAATATAGAATAAATAATTATCGATTGAGTATCGTCCATTTTACATACAAAGAATGATTAAAAATTAAAATTAGAATGAAGTATTAAATCAATATGTGCCGAAAAATATTTTTTATAACATAAGAAACATTTAAGAACTATTAACTATATAACTATATAATGTCATGTATATACTATATAATGTCAGTGAAATTTATAAGTTTAATGATTATAAAATGACTCAAGTTACATGGTTTTTCATTTCACCATATTTAAGGGATATACATACTTGATTTAACTGATCACGGGTCTAAGGATGTCAATTCATATGACCTATAAATGCAACTAAAGGTTATGGCATCAAACTGTATGCTGCTTTTTTCTTATAATTGGTTTTAAAATTTAAATATCACGAAGATTTTTTTTTCTCTTTATTCCTTTTTATTATTAATTCAGTTAAACAGCAAAAATTTTGTTAAAAATGACTTTATCAAGACATTTTCTAATACTTGACTAAGTTTAATGACTTTCCAAGACTTTCCTTACTTATTGAGTCAGGTATTAGGCTTCCTAATTTCCAAAGGATAATTAGGAAAAAAAATAACTGGAAACATTGACTGTCATAAGCATCATCGAAATCTGAGAGAACCTAAAACCATGCGCTTCCCTTAACCCTTTAAAGGGCCATTTTTTTCTAGTCATATTATGTTTAAATATTTTTAGGCTTGAAATTAGAATAAGAAAAGGGATTCATTTAGCTTATTAGATCAATTTAATTTGATTCATTAATTAATTTGATTAATTAATAATTAAGTAACAAATCAAGACACATCATTTTGTGTGAGATAAAGAACTAAAGCATCTAAGTTTCTGACTTTACTAAAAAAATGTGTCAGAACTTATACCAACCTACATAATTTCATACAAAGATTGATAAATTTGGTGGGAAGCATACTTCCCACGGCCTTAGAAAGGGTTAAGTTACTCAGCAGGAAGATGACAAACGTTTTCATATCATTTCTAATTTCCGTTTGCTTATTTTAGTCCCAACAGTATTGAAAAATGAAACCAAAACTTTTCAAAGTATTTATTACTTTCATAGGTTATTCGTAAGATAGTAAGTTGCCATGATATACATTTCTTGTATCTACAGGTTATAAAGATTACAAGTAAGTTTATTTTTCATTTTTATATTTTCTCTTGAGAAACAGGATAGGGCTCTCAGTTACTTCCGACAGTTTTCATCACGGTGTAATTAGAACGAGTCTTTTAATGTAATGAAAGAAAAACTATGTTTTTATGTATTTGGAATTATTTAGTGTGACAAAAGGGGATGATTTCGAATCTATTCAATAGTGTCCCCGTCCTTCCCAATACTGTTTATTAGTTTGTGACAATTTAGAAATGGATATTTTTAAAAGAACCTACTATGCAATTTACATGCGTATTATTTTTCACCCATGAAAATTGATTATTAATTATGATTTGATGTTGTTTGAAATCATGTGTGCAAGGAAACAAGGACATTTACGTCAAGGAAGAAAAAAAAATTATAATTCTGACTAAGGATGTAGATGATGATGATGTAGATATAATGTGGATGATAATTCTCACTCTTTCGAACAAAAAATAGAAGCTATTGAGATTTAGGATGTAATTAATTTCGAATTAGCTATGGTTGATTTTTCAACAAATACGTATGTTTTGATCGATTATGTTAAAAGTACCTGAAGGAATCTTATTATTCGTTCGTCTGTGGAATTGATATAGTTGACGGTGGTCAGCTGAACACTACAGATTTGAAGAGAACCAGATTGAATTAAATCAAGATTAGTTTTGTTAGATAGTAACAATCTTCGATTGCCGAGATTCAGATAAAGGCTAAACTACCAGATTTGAGTAAATTTTTTCAGACAGAGTATATGTCCCTCCCCCCACAGAAAAAAAACGAGTTAAATTGAAATCTGAACATTCTACTTGAAATAGGAAATTCCAATTGATAAAATTTGACTTAAGGTATTCCTACTTTCTGCATAGACTTAATAACTATGCCGCAGACACTTGTCAAATTTTTAGTCAAATCCAACTAAGGATTGACAGTGTATCGGTATGTAACTTCAGAAAAATGCAAATGCAATAACTATAAGACGCAATGATTTAAATATATCAAATTTGATATGGTATTTTGTAACTACAAGCATAGTTTAATGTCATATTTTTATTTCAATCTGTTACGAAAAGCACATTTAAAACACAAATTCGATTTTCGGATACTATTAACCGCATCCCAGGGATTAATCGCCAAATAATTCGCCAAGGATTCCAGGATAGATTCAATAAAAATGCTAAATTCACGCCAAAGGTTGATATTTCGTAGTTATCGAACACCAATGTCATACAAAACGTTTTCAGAGACAACATCTTTGTTAGAGAGAATGCGAGATAGTTTTGGGGGACATCATTCAAGCTGGTTTCTTGTCTTTTCGTGATGAAATTAAGGATAGAATGATTATAAATTTCTCTAAATTGTAGGTATTAAATATGACAGTTCATATGCTGAAATACTATTATATATATATATATATATATATATATATATATATATGAAAGATGATCCAAACAAAAGTTTACAAGCGGCAGCATTTGGAAAGTAGAAATTATGGATGGGAATATTGTTACTCAGAGTGGAGACAGATGGCGCTAGTTGTCTTTAACCGGTCGTTCGAGCAGATAGTACTGAGACCTCAAACAGCGACAGTAATGGCAAGACGTCTAGAGAAGTGATCTCTCACAGAGGTGCGAGCCGTGATACGATTTCTATGGGCCAAGAATGTGTCCCCATTGGACATTCACAGGCAAATCGCTGAAGTGTACGAAGGCGAAGCGATGAGTAGATAACAGATGGCGAAATGGTGTCATTTTTTGAAGCGATCTGAGAGATTGCTGGGAACGTTTAGGTGAGAGGTCTGGAGCCACTCCCCATACATCCCCGATTTGGCTCCTAGTGACTATTTCCTTTTCCCGGCATTGAAGAATCACTTATCCAAAACAAGGTTCGTATCAGACGGTGATGTTCAAAAAGATGCCGAGAACTGGCTCAATAGCCAGGGACTTGATTATTACCAAAACGGTTAAACAAATTGGTCCGGCGGTGTGATAAATGCCTCAACAGGTTTGGCGATTATGTAGAGAAGTGACTGCAACATATGTCTCTTAATTACCATTTGTATCGTTTGTCTATTGTTGCTAAAGCATTTTTCCTTTGCCTAGTAAACTTTTTTTGGATCCCCTCTCGTATATATATGATAAATTTTGAGCCAATAGGCAATAGTTTTTCTCACCACAAATATTATTCTCTTAAAATAAGTTCGTCAATGTGATCAGAGACCAATAAATGTGTTCATAATTCTCCCATTTTTTGGAACAATTGGAAACATACTGGAGTAGTTATGAATATTTTTGCAACTTAGACTGGCCAATTAATAAATTATTTTAATTAAAAATATTAATTAACGAGATCACTGAACATAACTCACATAAATTAATGTTTATTTTCTTTCTCGTAAATCATTATAAGACTTAAGAAATGACAATGAACAGCAAAATTCATTCCAAATTGTTCTAAGTGTCCCTGCACCATTAAAAATTTAAAGAATATTCGAAATGACACTTCGAAACACGGTAGCATGATTATGCATCAGGCTTGCATTCCTGCTGTACTCTGTGCTAATGATTTTCAACCTTATGCAATTTAAAGAAAGTATTCTGTTAGAAAAACATCATAATGTTAAAAATACATCCAATGTTTTGGAAACAAAATCTAATATTTTAGTTTAATTTAGCTGCTGATAAAATATAAACACTAATTATTTATAAACTTGTTGTTTCGTTGCAGGCGGTTATATAAAGGAAAAGCATTATTACAAATAATGTTTAAAACTAAATTTAACATTAAACAATTTAGAGAAAAAATTTCGCCCAAAAAAAGCATTATAAAGCTAAAATGCATCCATTGTTAATAAAAAAAATCTAATATTTATTTTTGCTTTATTACACGAGAACTGTGAATACTAAAAAGTAATCCATTGTTTTGAAAAAAAAATTAATATTTATTTTTGATTAATTCACGGGAACTGTTGAAATATTGAACTAATTATTTATAACTTGGCTACTTCATTGCACGCGGTTAAATAAAAGAAAAGCATTATTACAAAAGAGTTTTTTAAACTAATTTTGAAAAACAAAATGTTAAACTTAAAGGGGTAATAAACAACTCGGATATAAAATTGGTATGACTGGAAAGCTATATTTTGAGTTTTAAAGTTATATAAAATGGTTTCTGTGCGATAGTATTTTTACAGAAAAATCCAAAATTCCATTCACGAGAGTAGGGTGAAAAGTGTAACAGTTAAAGCAAGGAATAACAACAATTTATTTTATTCGAAAACACAAATACACAGCAGCAAAATACAGAAGTAACATTCACAACACAACATTTGCATTTAATAGCTGCACACAAACAGAAAATAGATGACAAACAACGTAATAACACAAAGCGCTCAAAGAGAATTTTGAAGGATATTAACAATTCAACAGACACTTCGCTCAACTACTCATTTGCGCTCAACTCAACTACTCGATTGACTGGCTCTCAGTTCTGTCTCTCGGGTTTGTATAGTTTCTGTGATAGTGCAAATAAGCTTCTAGAAAAATCATTGAGTTCTAATGCATCTATTGCCAAGATTTCTAAATATTCTGAGTCCTACTTTTTTTCCGGAAAAGTTGCAAAATTCTTCAATAAATCGGCGGAAAGTAGCCAAGTTTGGGCCAAAAATGGGGTTATTGGCTACTTGACATTCATTTAGTAACCATTATTATATCTGTAAAACTATCTCCATTGCCAGGAGATATATTGTGCTGGGAAGCAACATTACAAATTCGTAACAATATGATCCGTAATCGAAATCAATGAGAAAAAGTGTTAACATTTTAGTAAATTTTTAATTAATAAAATATCTATTAAAAATTTAAGAATTTCTTTCTTAGTGAGCATCTGCTACCCAAGAAGTAACTTCAGGTTCAACGATCTAATCTATCACTATGCATTTCGCAGTTTACAAATAGTATGCCTATCTATAAATTTTATTTTGCTAAAGAAACTGAGAGATGTGTCTTCGATTTTCTCGCGTATTTTATTGAGAAATTTAAAATGAAAATCTAGAAATTTTTTTAATTCCAATGCTTGATCTAATGCGTTTTGAAATGCTTTAATCCTTCTAAAATAACATCATAAAAATTCCCCAAATATATTCAAAGTTTCCTTTACTTTTATTCTGTACTTTTTATTCTTCTTATAATTATTATTTCGCAATTTTGAATTTTTGACGATAAACATTATTCGAAATTCAATCATTTATAGATTATTATTTCATCTATCTCCGATTTCTGCACTTTTATCAGACTTAAGAAATGTGTTCAGCATTTTTTTTTTTTTTTTACATGCAAAGAAATATTATATCCAATATATTTTTATCGTAGAAGTGAAAAACGCACGTAAGAATAATCATAATAAAAATATATAGAATATTTTTTTGGATGTGGGTAACACAAAAAGCGTTTAAAATGTTTATATATCGTAGCACTTTCTTGCGTAGTTGTATAATTTAGAGAAAACTTTCTATCAGGAAAGCTATCTAGGAAAAGCTAAAGGAAAAAGTACCTTTTTCCGTCAATAGAATTGGTTTTTAATTTGAAATATCTATACTTTTCGTAAAGACAACATTCCATCCAATTTACTCTATTTTTGATTTATTGAATTCACATACATTCTGCTAGACAGGATTTGGCTCAAAATTTGGCACAAATATTACATGCCAATCTTCATCCACCTAGCTTCTTGTGTTTTTAGTTATTATATTTACAAACATACAAGTGTAATTTTTTAAAAATGAGGGGGGAACCAAACATCGAAATTCCTCAAAATCTCAAGATGGATTTCTTTTTTCTTTTTTTTTTTACTGTTACATTACCTTAAATTGTAATCATTAACAAAAAATACTCTATAAACAATAATATAATACGAAAACCAATTGCGCTGAGTCATTAGACAAAACCTGAATGATATCTTTCCGCAGATAATAATAAGGGTACCAAGATCGGTACAAAAAGGTCCTGATTACGAGTGACCGATAGACAAATCACCTCCATTGGAGTCTCCATGTTTATTCCGGCTATAGGCAGCACCACCCTTATTGTACCACCTAGAGAAACGAGAACCTGCTTACTTCTCACTTTCATATATAAAGAGCCCTCCTCCCCCGTTGGAATTAATTCCTATTCTTAAGCAAGTTTCCGTTTCTCTGGGTGGTATCATAAGGGTGGTGCTGCCTATAGCCGGAGACATATAGACATAGAAGGATATGGGTATACATGGAGACTCCTATGGAGGTGATTTGTCTGTCGGTCACTCGTAATCAGGGCCTTTTCATACCGACCTCGGTACCCTTATTATTATCTGCAGTAACTTTCCATTCGGGTTTTATCTAAAGACTCAGTAAAACTTAGCTTAATTATAATATCTTGTATCTTAAAAATCTTTAAAAAATTATCATATATTTTCTGGAATTTCCAAACGCACCCTTGGCAACAACTTTCGACACATTACGATCACAATCTGAAACGACTCTCGCAATCAATCGGCGCATCTATAAATTCTGTTCCATGACGTTCAATCCAATCAACTCGTTTTTAGTGGAATATTTACCCAAAAATGATAAGCGGTTGAATGTTAAGCATTGTGAACGATCCATTTTATCTTTGAACCCACAATACTGGTTCGATCGCACACTGCAAAAACGTGCTTCGGAACACTTGGAAAACCCACATTACAGCCAACGTGACTGCAAGGTCTGTGTTTGGTAACCAATCAGATGCTTTTCGAAACGAAAGGGTTGTAACCAAAAATGATACGAATCCAGTTTTTTATTTATTTATTTATTTTAATGTCAACTTACATATGTAGATGCTTTTACGCAGGTCAAAGGTTTTCAACCTATGGACTAAGCGTCATTAATAATACATTACATTACATTATTTTGGTGGAGGAGTTTTAAACATCAAGGAGTTAAATGTATTTTTAAAATGAATGTAAAATGACGCTGCTTTTGATGTTTTATTTTAATATTTAATATTGAGAATTTTTTCGTTTTTCGTGGCCTCTTTAAATTGATGCCTATGACGACTGCTATACTGTCCATACACTGGTTACATTTGTGGAGTTTATATTGTTACAAAATTTTTCTTCTATTACAAATACCGTCAATTAATCGTAATAGCGCAGCATATTTAATTGCTATAGTTCCACAGCTTTCTTGCTGTCTAATCCTCCAATACCTTATTTTGTCGGCGACTCCGACTGCTCACCACACACCGCCTCTGACTATCCACACAACGTCTGACGATACACACGATTTCCGACGATCCACACCACTTCTTCCGCAGTTTGATGGTTGGGTTGACGGGGCGCCTAGCCCCGGCAGGGGCTTATCCCCGGTAAGGAGAGACTTCACAGTGCTTTGCTGTCTATACTTTGCCGTGGCCGTCTTCGACGAAATTTGGAGATGACGAGTGTCAGGACTCATTGTGATTGTCTGATATTAGGGTGAGGGTGTGGGGGGGGGGTACGCTGCCGTTGGGCTTAGTAAGTTTTTACTGCTTGTGAGCTAGAATTGGCTATTGAGAAACAGTATAATTTGAGTTTGAAAAAATAAAAGTTAGGAAGAAAAACTAAGGGGCTGAGATAAATTAAAGTAGTATATTACGGGGTCTTCTAGAGTTTGTAGATGGTTTATATTTAGGGATTTTAGCTATTGCTTCATTTTCATTCTTATCCATGTTTTTAAAGAAGTTAGTGGCTAGATTTTTAATGAATTTTTTAAGAGGGGGATAGTCTAGGCATAAGTACATATTTGTATTGGGCATGTAGTATTTCATATTGCAGAAATTTCTAATTAAGTTATTTTGCTGGCGTTCAATAAGTCTAAGATTAGTCTTGGCAGCATATCCCCACACAGGGCAGGCATAAGTTAATACTGGACGCAAGTAGGCAGAGTAAATAAGCATTTTATTTTGTCTACTCATTTTGGAGTTTCGAGAAATTAAGGGATAAAATTTACGAGTTAGGTCTCGAAACTTTTTAGCTGTGTAAATAAAGTGGGGTTTCCAAGTTAATTTACTATCTACAATAACGCCTAAATATTTGCATTCCTTAGACCACGGGACAGTTTGATTTTTAATTTTAACTGGGGAGAAATTCTTTTTACAGTTATTTTTGTTAAAAACTATAGCTTCAGTTTTACTAGCATTTATTTCAATTTTCCATTCGACGAACCAGTCCTCAAGAGATTTAATATGTCGGTTTAAAGCTATGGTAATGAAATTTTGATTTTTGTTTCTAGCTAGTATTGCAGTGTCATCAGCGTACATGCACAACATAGTGTTAAATTGCTTGGGGATATCATTAATAAACAAGGAAAATAAAATTGGCCCTAGTTTAGATCCTTGAGGTACACCTGCAAGAATAGGTTTTACTTCCGAAAATTCATTGTTTATCTTGATTTTAAAGGATCTGTAACTGAGGTAAGAAATTATAATTTTGATAAGGTGTGAGGGTATGTTGTAATTAATTAGCTTGTATATAAGACCATCTTGCCAAACTCTGTCAAAAGCTTTCTGAATGTCAAGGAAAACCGCTGCAGTTTTTTGTTTATTTTCAAAACCTTCCTCAATGAATTCTACTGCTCTAATTAATTGGTGGGTTGTAGATAGGTTACGGCGAAATCCAAATTGTTCAGGTGTTAGTATATTATGTTCTTCTAGGTAATTATTTAATCTATTGAGAATTATCTGTTCAGCAATTTTGCTGACAGAAGAGAGTAGGGATATGGGTCTATAACTGCAGGGATCAGTTGGATCTTTTCCTGGTTTTAATATGGGGATAACTGCAGCTGTTTTCCATGACATGGGAAAATATCCTAATTTGAGAATGCTATGAATTATATTAATTAAAAATTTTAGGTAATTGTCCGGAAGTGTTTTTAACATTTTGTTGTTAATACTGTCAAGGCCAGGGGCTTTTTTGATATTAAGTTTTTTAATATGACCCTTTAATTCATCAGTTGAGGGAGGGGGAATATCAATAAATTTTTGTGGCAATGAGTCGAGAAAGCCTTTGACTGTATTATTTACATTATGTTCTGTGGTGAAATTGCTCGATTCATTAAGTTGAAATTGTTTCTCAAGGCTAGCCGCCAGGCAGTTTGCTTTTTCTTTATCAGTTATTGCAATACTAGCAGGGCCTTTAAGGGCCGGAATTTTTTGTTTTTTACTTTTAAAAGTTTTGACAAGTTTCCAGATTGATCCGTCTTCTGTGTTAACACTAATTAATTTGTGTATAAATTCATTGCTTTGGATTTTATTGTTAAGTTTTTCAATTTCCTTATTAATTTGGTTCATTAGTCTCTTGAAGACTGGGTCTCTGGTTTTTTGAAAATTTTTCCTGGCAAAGTTCCTGTCCCTGATTAGGTCTCTAATTTTAGGGTCAATAAAATTTTGACTATTTATAATGGGGGTGGAGGCTAGATTTTTTGCATTAATAATTTGCGATTCGAAGATGTTTACAAAATGGTCAAGTTTATCTGGGTTTGTAAATTCATCAATGTTTGGGGTTTCTGATTGACTGAGGGTTAATTTAAAATTATTCCAGTTTGTTTTAAATTTATTAAGATTATTGGGCAGGGAATATTTAAAGAAAAAATTTAATAAGATGGGATTATGGTCAGAGCTAAGTTCAGGTAAGGAGTGAATTTCATATGGGTACAGGAAGTCTTTAATTAAGGTGAGGTCTATTGTATTGGCTGACTGAGGCCCAAATCTAGTGGGGGTGGACGGTGCTATAATGTCTAATCCGGCCTGAAGGGCAAATGATTTTAGGGAATTACCTTTTGGGCAGTTACGCTTACAATCTCAGCTAACGTGGTGAGCGTTAAAGTCTCCACAAATTATTTGATTAGGTCCTGTTTGCATCAGGTTTTCGATGTCGAAAATAAAATTGGAATTATCTGCACTAGGGGGGATATAAATAGAGATTAAGGTTATTGGATCTTGATTTTTAAAATTTAATTTTACCACGCTAGCTTCTACATGTTGTAGTAAAGGTGGGGGGACCTCACTGTGAGGTAAACCATTTTTAATTAAAATTGCAGTACCGCCGCCAGCCTGGTTAGCTCTGTAACTGTAATATGAGAAATAGTTTGCCAGGAAAATTTTTCTTTGTGGTCTAAGGTGGGTTTCTTGCAGTAGGATTACATCGGGGTTATACTTATTTACAAAATTACGAAGGTCAATTATTTTATTGTTAATGCCATTTGCGTTCCAATAGACTATGCGAAGGCTATTGCAGGAGAAAACTAGTTAGTGACAGGTAGACTTGGGTTATCGAATGCCTTCATGAGTATATCCAGTTTTTCCATAACAGTGTTTGCGGTTTTTAGTTTTTTAAGCTGTGAAAAGAGTAAAGGGTACTCGGTCGTTAGCTTTTTCAGTTCTTTCATTGCTTCTATAATGTCAGCGAAATCATTGCCTTCTAAAACGGTGTTGTTGGCTTGTTTGTGACCATAGGTTTGTGGCGCCAGCACTGGTGGGCTTGTGTGGTAAGAGTGTAATGGAGGAGCTATCTCATGATGGCTTGTGTTTTTAAAAAGACCTGCAAAACTGACATTTGGCCTGATCAGAGCTTGGTTTTTGTGAAAATAGTTGTCCCTATTTTTTCTCGCAGACTGAATTTTTGGGAAGGCCTCGCAGCCGCGGTAAGATGCTATGTGCCCTTGTTTGCCGCAATTGATGCAAGTTGGCGTTTCAATTTTTTCTTTTATCACGCAAGCATTAGTTTCGTGGCTTTCGCCACACTTCAGACATCTGGGCTTTATGTTGCAGTTATTCCCTGCATGGTGAAAAAAGTTGCAACGATAACATTGCGAGACTAGGTTGCGACCTCTGTAGCGCTCTACTGTGATACTAAGGTAATCCAGATGTTCTATTTTAAAGATTTCCTCGGCTTTTTCAGTTTTATTAAGTTCAACCATATAAAATGGAAGAGGTCTCTTAGTTCTTAGCTGGGTAAGTTGAACAACCCTAGTCACTGGGAAACCACTATCAACTAGGTTTTGAGCTATTATTTTTGTGTCGTATTCATGGGGGAGCCCTTTGATGACTGCTTTTAATGGTCTTTTGTTTTGGGGGGTTATGATATAATAATCATAACCCTGCTGCCTGCAGAAATTTTGAATGGCTTTGTGTTGATCAGCCGATTCTGGGAATATTTTTATGAACCCTTTATTCAGTTTGTTGACAGTTTTGCCGCAGGTTTTTGCAATTTGGGATAAAATTTCATTAAAGTTATCTGCATATTTCAACATTATTGGTGGTATTTTATGTTCTGCAGTGTTGGGAGTTTCATTTTCAACTGGAATATTATTGAGGACTTGAAATTTATTGCTTATGTTAATTACATTTTTAGGGGGTTCCGGTTTATTTCTGGCAAGTTTCCTCTTTGTTGGAGAGACGAAATTATCATTACTCAGGTTCAGGGAGGGTTCCTTAGAGTGTTCACATTTCGAGTCCTGACAAGAACTAACAAGGTTCATCTTACCCAGAAGGGTCTCCATCTCCTGAATCGCTTGTTTTCTTCTAGACTCCATGGCTGCAAGATGCGGGTGAGCATAATCAATCTGCTCCCTCTTGGCATGCCTTGTGGCTTGGTTGATACCTTCAATTTCAAGTCTTAGGACTTTTACCGCATCGCGGATCATCAATCTTTCCTTGCAATGGATGCAAGTGTATTTCTCTTTAGTTTGAGGCAGATCACTATGATTGCCATCAATGATCATTTCTTCATTCGTCTCCGCGCATCTGCGCTTTCCACCTTCTTCGCAAACGCTACCGTTCATGACGGAAGCTAACACGAGAATGAACAACACTTCTTCCGCAGTTTCAGAGTTCCCGTCTTTTATAGTACCGGGAGGCGGGGCTAGAATCTTCTGACCAATCAGGGCGTTCCTGGCTGTATCTCGGGTCTTAGTGGATGGATCGTGAAAGTTCTCGAACTTTCCGGTAGTATCCATTTAGTCGCCAAACTCGCCAAATTCACCGCCAAGTCGCCAAATGGTCGCCAAGCTCTCAGGTCATTGACGTGGCAGCCGCTCAGCTCAGATCTTACAACGGTCTTTCTTACGGTGATACTAGCCGTGATGGGAAGCAAATTACAAGTTTGTAACAATATCTTTACCGAGTGGTAAAGTCTTCCAAGAAATTTATTGAATAATTTTTAATACCTATTAACGTTTTATATCTTGATGAAACTGGCCTTTCAGGTAAATTATTAAAAAAAATAGCAGTAAGCAGTTACAATTTCAGCCTAATTTTAGCTTCAAATATATGAAACCGACATTTCAAAAATGGTTACAATAAAACAGACTCATATTAAATCTTAATATTTACTATTATGTATAATTACCCACTATTTACCATTGTATATCCATTTTTATACGATGTATATGTTTTATTTACAAATATGATTCAATAATATGAATTTAAAATACTTCATTCCTTGATTATAAACGCTTTGTTATGGATGCACATGTTTTTAATCGGAATTGTTTTCACAGATTATATATTTAAAGTACATAATTTTCTTAAATTTTTTTATTTTTGTGATTAATATCTTTTGAAAATTGAAGACCCAGGTTGTAACCGTATTTATTTATAAAAAAATAAATTTACAAAATAATAATATAATAAATCAAAATAAATAAACCAGAATAGGAAAAAAAAATTAAAAAGAAAAACCAGGGTTGCTCATAAATTATTATGTGTGGCAAAGATAATTCAATTCTAAATACAGTACACTCCCGATTATCCGCGGAATTGGGTGGCGTGGCCGCCGCGGATAACAAAAATCGCGGATAATCCGAAAAAAGCTAAAAACGGGTATAGCAAAAAAGAAAACAGTCATTCCAACTTTGAAAAATCGTTTTATGTACAATAAAACGTAAAATAAACATCAGGAAATGTTTAACTAACGCTTAATATTTTAGTATATCACTCAAAACGAACCTAAAATGCATTTTGTTAATGAAAACAGAAAAGTGCTTTGTATTTACGAGAGGCGTCAAGGATACACAGAAAAATTAATACGTATGTATTGTTTTAATACTGTAATGTATTATGTAATTACAAAAGCATAACTGTAAAACTGCACCTTTTTGAAAAAAATTAGTCAAAAAAAAAAAAAAACTTTGTGCGGCAGGCGCGGATAACCCGCTCGCGGATAATCGGGAGTCTACTGTAAGTATTTTTTTAAAAATTTACCTATAACTGTAGAGATAGACATTCCCATTTTTATATTGCTTCTGCCTTGTTTTACCCGTGGATCATAGAATATACCGCGGCTTATGTCATTATTGATATTTTCACATCAGCAGTTACAGGCTTTAATTTTAAACTGCGCATGCGCAGATATTTGGGATAAAGACCATGATGTATAAGGACTACTTGGATACTGAATTGATTAATTATGCATCTTGAAATTTTAACTTCTTTAAAAATTTCATATGGGAATCTTTCCTCCTCTTCAATATCGCAACGTCGCAGCCAACGTCGTTTTTTTTTTTTAATAAATTAAATTAGTTTAGTTGTGAAAGCTGTTTCTAAAATTTTCAAATGAATGTTCATATTAACAAAAAAAAAAAATTAAAATAGTGAGATTTTTTGTAACTTTATCTGTTGACTCATTATCTGCTACTCCAATGTAAATTACTCAAAGAAATATATCTTCAGACCCTATTTAAATTTTTAAATTTTGTCAATTTGCTGGTGGTAGTTTGGTTGCCGTGTTGCTTTTCCTTCAGTTGTCAATTTTTTTGAAATATAATTTAATTATAATTATGCGTTTTTTTACACATAAGTGTCTTATGTATTTAATATTTTCCTAAAGACAATGAAAACACAATAATTCAACATCTATACATAATATTCTCGAATGCGAAAGCGAAATGCATGTGAAAACATATCCAATACTCTCTCTCCATATAAAAGAATTGAAGTGTGTGTGTGTCCATTTATATCTTCGCTATGCGTGACAAAATCGTTTCACTTCTCAAGTTTTGAGTTCAAATTTTGCACAGTGATAAATTAAAGCAAGTAGGAGTCAATGAAAGTTATTTTTAAAATCTAACTAGTTTTTTTAAAAAATTATTTAAAGGTTAAGTGATGATTTCGAACATTTCTTTCTTTTTTTTTTCTTACTTTTTCCAAATTTTTCGCATGCATTCTCATCGGAGAACTACGATTTTTATATTATTCTGAAGATCAGGAAATCCCCCTTCTAATAAGTGTAATTTGAAGTTGCCTTGTAACTTTCCTGATTTTGTTTTAAAAATTCGCCGAATCTTTTACTTTTTTTAATAATTACTAAATTTTATCGTCTAATACTATTCACATCGCACAAATTGAAATTTTACTTTCACAATTCAAATTAAGTTTCAGTTCATAAGTTTTTTCACTTATTTATTTTTATCTTTTGATATTTTATTTCGAAAAGTTTACGTTGTAACGCATACGTTTAGCTAAATTTTATTTGCTCTAAAATTTTATTTTTAGATAAAATAAAATACTGCTTCTGCTTTATTGACATCCAGCCACCATTTTTAACGTTTTCACACATAAAGTAAAATAGAATTTTAAATCATGAGCTTAAAAAAAATGAGCTTCCTTTGGTAAACCTTCAACCCTGAAAAGGATGCAAACCAAAACATCCGAAACAGAAGAACAAAATAGTAGTAAGAAAGGTCTGATGGAGAAAAAAAAAAAATTAAAGTTGGCGAAAAACTGCTCATGAGAGGTAAGTCACGTTGTACGCAAATTCTAAAAGGAATGCTGAAAAAAGATTGCGAGAAACTGTAGAAGAATGAGAACGCAAATTTGAAGTGAATGCTAAAAGGGAACTTAAATGAAGGCAGCGTGAAATAGAGGAGCAACGTAATATTTAATTTCAGGCTGAAAGAAGGCAGGCAGAGAGAAAATATAGTACCTTGAATGTTATATAAATGAGTACACTGTGCTTACAAGATTGATTAATATGAGTATGATTACGATTACGATTTTTATTTATGAATCAGAAGGCACTCTGCTTAAAAGATCGATATCGAATATTTTCTCTGTACGTGGTATGAAAGTGTGACCTAGAGAGGCATATGACAGGTGTTTCACTGCCGGAAAAGCATTATTTCCTCTACTTCCTAAACCACCGGAACTTTTATAAAACATATTATATTTACAGAGAAGATTTGAAAGGTTAAATTCAATAAGATAAGACTGGAAGGTTATTTATGTTTGCTCGGAAACGTTAGAAACAATATTTGTAAAAAAAGAAACGAAGGAGCGTAGGTAATATATTGTTACGAAATTTCCGGGGGTTCGTTTGGATAGTGGGAGTTATATGGTGTGAAGAACGCTCAATCAGCAGGCGACAGTAGAAAATAAAAACAACGACGTTTATTTACACGCAGACACAGGACAGCACAAAGACGACAACTATATACAGCACAGAAGACGATTATCTTCAGCCGAGACGTGCAGCACACAACAGCATACACAGCAGCTCGACTCCGTCGCTGCTCCGCTAATCCCTGGAAGATCAGTTCTTCACCGTCGATCCTGACTACTCAATTCACCACTCAATTCACGACCGGTTCACCACTACTCGGCAGCAGCAGGACTGCTTCCTTTTATAGGCATCAGGAGGCAGGGCTAGAAGCCTGTCAAACAATCAAGAACGTTCGAGGCGTATCTTCGTTCCTACTGGACGGGTCGGGAAAATTCTCGATGTTTCGGGTATAATCTATTTTGGCGCCAAAGTCGCCCAATTCGTCGCCAAGTCGCCAAATGGTCGCTAAGTTTGTCGCCAAGCTCTGGGACCTCCTTTGGAACCAGCTATGCTGGGAAGCCGCATCACAGGTTCGTAACAATATATTGATCCCGAGAAAGGTATTAGTAAATATGTCACTTTTTTGTAATTTTATAAAGTGATGAAGAAAATCCAGTATATATTTAAGAAATGTCGTCGACAAATTTAGATAAATAATTTTTCGGAAATCAACAATTTTGGAGAAAAATTTATATCTCTAATTTCATCCTTCTTGCTGAATGCATTTTTGAATTTTCGAACTTGTCATAATTAGCGTTGCGTGTATTTGTCGTGACTCCAATTATTGGGACGTTTAAGAAAAATAACTTTATTTATATTTTAACTAGATAAATTAAACATTTGATTTTTACTATAAGCTTCATCGAGGCTGTGCGCGAGAGCGTTCCGAAGAGAAAGAGAGAATAGGTTTTTTTAGAAGCATACCCGGATGATGAGCAGCGCTTCAATTACGTCACACACAGCCTCGACAGAGCTTGTAGTTTACAGATATCTGATATGATTTATGATAGATATTTATGATAGGTATGATAGGCATTCACTACCAACTCGCATACTTATAGGTCAACATACAAATATCTTACATATTATTTAAAATAACCTATTTCTATTGGGTTCGTAGAAAACTGAAATATCAAAATTAATCAAAATAAAAAGATTGAATTTGCAAATGCACCTTCTTGATCTATGTGATGTGATGTATATACGTTATATCGATGCCTTTTTTGTTTTTCGAATCTATAGGAAAACAATTTTGCGACGGACCATGCAATTTAAACTGTTTAGTGATGAGGACAACATCCATTCTGGCATCCATCTCTCCAAATTTCTTTATCACACCAAGAAAAGATTTTTAGGATTTACTAGACAGCCAATTTAAAGGACGCTGCATCCGCATCTGTGATAGAATGTCGTCTAAAAACCAAGTTCCTCCCGAAATCGGGATCTAGTTAAAATGCGATATCGAGTCGTTCGTTATACACTTTATATAATTTCAATTTTGTGGCGCTCCGGTTTATGATTATTTGTAAAAGAAGAATCAAATTCTATTAAAAAAATTATTTTAACATCAAAAGAATTTAAATATTTAAACATTATACACAGAAAGAAAGAGAGAGAGAGAGACTTCCGACATGTTAGGAAGCTGCAGATAAATCGGATAGTTTTAAAATGGCGTAGTTTGGCTTTAAAGAAAAAAAAAGTATGTTAAAGCGGGCATGTTCCTTTGTCCATAGCGTTTGCACTTCACTCAATGTAATTACCGCATTTCTTCTAAATTACGCCGAATCAAATTACACCAGTTCGATTCGCCAGTCTCGAAATTACTCCAATCTCGATTCAAATTCAAAATTCATTAAAATGACTCAGTTCGCATGCTTAGAACAATCTTATGACGGTGAATAATCGTATGTCTTTGTCCAAGAGGTTCAGAAACGAACAACAAAGACCTGACAATCCATGTATGGTCCGAAGTACAAAAAAGTGGGAAGGGTGTGAGGAATGTAATTACCGCGAGGAATGTTACTCTTTGCTGCTATGCTCTCGGAGTTATTCTGCTGAACTTTGATGCCATAAAAATAAAGATACCATTTGCAAAATGTGAATATTCTTAGATGAATATTATTAAATGTCATGCAATCACGAAAGGTTTTTTTAGAATATTTTCTTGTCTTCACAAACTGATGATTTTGGGGTTGTTTACCATTTTTTCTTATACGAAGTATAGAGATATTATCGTAATAGTGGAAAAAAAATCTCCACGTTTTAAACATGCCTGACTTCGAAAAACACATTAAAAAAATTTCTGTCTGTCTGTTTCTCTCTCTGTAAGATAACTCAAAGACGTTTTGAGCTAGACAGATGAAATTTGATATACAATCTTTATATCAAATTCGAAGATTTCTATCAAGTTTTGAGCAAACTCCGTTCAGAGGATGTCTGTCCGGGTGTTCGAATGTAAGTCAACATGATAGCTACAAAAAGAAAAAATATAGATAAATAAGATTCGCTATACATATTGTTACGAAATTTCCGGGGTTCGTTTGGATAGTGGATGTTATATGGTGTGAAGAACGCTCATTCACCAGGCGGCAGTCGAAAATAAAACAACGACGTTTATTTACACGAAGACACACAGGACAGCACAAAGGCAATAACTATATACAGCACAGAAGACGATTATCTTCAGCATCATACACAGCAGCATATAACAAGACAGACAGACAGTAGCGCACAGCTTAGTTCAGCACTAGCTTCATTCCGTCGCTGCTCCGCTTATCTCTGGAAGGCCAGTCCTTTATCGTCGGTTCCGACTACTCTTCGACTTCACTGGTTCGCGACTCCTCTAGCCGATCTGGTTCACGACCCAATTTACCGCCGGTTCACCACTCGACTCACCACTCCTCTGCTCTGCTCTGCCGCTTCCGACTTCTCCTCAATTCACCACTGCCTGGCAGCTGCGGGTGCTTCCTTTTATAGGTCTCAGGAGGCGGGGCTAGAAGCCTCTCAACCAATCAGGAACGTTCGAGGCGTATCTCCGTTCCTACTGGACGGGTCAGGAAAATTCTCAATGTTTCGGGTATAATCTATTTTGGTGCCAAAGTCGCCAAGTCGCCAAATGGTCACCAAGTTAGTCGCCAAGCTCTGGGACCTCCCATGGAACCAACTATGCTGGAAAGCCGCATCGCAGATTCGTAACAATATTTAACATCAGTAGTGTAGACAGTCGCCAGATTTTGAACAGATCCAAAAGAGGGTTGACCGTCTGTCGGTCTGTATTTTCAGAAACATGTAAACACGATGGCTCAAAAACGGAATGATTTAAATATATCGAATTTGGTACGGTGTTTTATCGTTGCAAGTGTAGTCTTGCGTCAAATTTTTGTTTCAATCGGTTGAAAATTAACGCATCTAAAATACAAATTTGATTTTCGGATATTTCGCACACCAAGAATGAATCGCTCAAAAACTCACCAAGGATCACACGATAGATTTTTTTTGAAATGCTAAATTTATACTAAAAGTCTAATTTTTCATAATCATTATACACCAGTGACATGTAAGACGTTCTCTGGGACAACATCTTTATTAGAGTGCATGCGAGAAAGTTTTGGGGAGACTCCTCTCGTTGGTTTTATTTGTGAATAGCCGCCTTCGGCGACCAGCCGGTTCGCCAATCTTAATGTTCGTTAAAATTTTAATAATTAAATATTTTATGCAATTCCTACTTTAATAGCTTCTTCATCAAAATATTTTAAAACTTCAAATTTTGATTGTCATATAATTCACTCATAATATGATAAAGGCCTTCAGTCATAACGTAATATGTATCTCTCTAATTTTCTGTTACCTTTCGTAGAATTTATACTTTAAATTAAAGTGGAAAGGATTAATCTGCAATTAATATAATAATACTTTTTTTATTGAAACAAATATTTTTTTTATAATCTGATTACTGAAAATAGAGTCACTGAGCGTTTAAACTTTATGGGCACTAAAGAATGTCTTTTTTAATTTATATAATATTTCAAGAATTTGTCAACAAAATTTTCTCAGATTCATCATGAACAGATCGATTCATTAACAATGTTTAATTTTAAATGCATCAAACACAAAGAAAATAAAACGAATCGTTTAAAATAATCAGTTGAAAACAGGTTTAAAAAACTACTTAAAAAACGATGTACTTAAAAATATAAGCATATACAAAAAATATATAACTAACGTAAATACAATTTAATTACAAAAGCATGCAGCTAAGCTAAAAATAATTTTAATCAGGTTCGCATCCGTTGATAATGATTGTCAACAATCAGAAAATAATGCGCATGCATGAATTTTCAACGCCAGTTACAGTAACGCAAATGCGTGAATTTTTCTAGGCCAGTTGGGGTAACGTATGCAGATTAGACATTTTTAATTTCTTTTATTCTGTTTTATTTTAATTCAAAAGTACTTCAGAATGAATCTGAAAGATCGATTCATTAAAAATGTTTAATTTTAAATGCATCAATCATTAACAGAATCGTTTAAAAGAATCAGCCGAAAAATCTTATGCCTAGCCTCATTAGCTTGGGAAAAAAAACTGAAGCCTTACTCATTTGACGGTGGGGAAAATCAAAAGATTTTTTTGGTGGGAAAGTTAGATTTTAATTAGTAATTAAAATTATAATTAAAAATTCAAAAAATGGACCCCAGGTGCACATTTCCGACCTCCAAGGTATACGTGTACCAAATTTGGTAGCTGTTAGACAAACGGTCTGGCCTGTAGAGCGCCAACACACACACACACACACATTGAGCTTTATATAAGTGTATAGATTATTATCCTGTTATTATCATCATGTATTCAATAAGCCATCAAGGATACCAAAACTAAATATTCTTTGCAATTACGCAATATTTTCGAATGATATGAGCTCTTATCTTTTTGAAGTTCAAGCATGAAGCTCAAATTCAGTTCAAGAAAAAACAAGCTACGTTTCTATTTCAAAATCTCTTAAAAACTAAGACGCTAGAATATATCTCATTTGATTTAAGAGACCAGCTATCTGGACTGTAAAAAAATTTTGTGAGAAATGAACACGCGTGTCAAATGAGTGTCATTTGTCTGGTCAAATCTCTTTTTGATTTTTATCTTATCTCTATTTTCAGCAAAAAGAAACCCGTTGCGAAACCGTCTAAAAAACAGTTCGTCTCACACCAGGGATTTTGAATATTAAATTCTTTTATTACTCTTGGGAGCAAAAAGATGGCTGAAAATCCCATAATAACACTTATGTTTGATATCTTGAGTTACGATTTTCAACACTTTTTTTTTTTATCTTGATAATTTTGAGTTTAGAATGCGGAACTTTGAATAGATAAATGTCTGTGGGAAACAAATCGTGCTTTCACTTTCTTGAGGCAAATAACAAGCACTACTTTAGCAAGAAAAGGAAGGAAATTGTTTCTACTTTCTTATATAAGAATGTGTACAAAAAGAAAGCGTTGTAATCCCCAAAAAAGTACGACCTAATGATTTGGTGGATATCTACGTTGCAGATTTCTTTGAATAAGAAAGCCTCATTTTTGGAATAATGTTTGTTTATATGTGACCTCGATCATTCAAAAACTAAACGATGAAACTTTTCTGTGAAGTTTGAGCGAAAATTGAACACAAATACTAAAATTCAGCTTATTTAATGACTCACAAATAACTCGTAATAAAAAGTTACTCAACCAGTGGGAATGGTCACCCTAATACTTTCTCGCTTCAGTTCAGTTCAGTTATATTAACGTCCCGTTGTAAAGCAACATTAGGGCTATTTTGGGACGGATCTCGTAATTCTGTATCGCGGTCAGATGACGAGGACGACACCTGAACGGGCACCCCCTCTCCACACTACACCACACCAACGGGAGGACGTTTGGCCCAGATCGATTTATCGTGCAACAGACCCCCTTACGTGGCGGTTCTTCGGTGGAATGGGTTCTCGAACCTCAAACTCTACATCTCACAAACCAAGACCTTACCACCAGGCCACCACGGTCCTAATGTTTTCTCGCATTCTCACTAATAAGATATTTATCCAAGAGAGCGCCTTGCAAAGCACTGGTGTTCAATAATGATAAAATATTAACCTTTGGCGTGAATTTAAAATTTCTACTCAATCTATCATATGATTATTGGAGAGTGTTTTGCAGATTTATCCCTGGCATGCCGTGGTGGCCTGGTGGTAAGGTCACGGCCTCGGATCCAGAGGGTTTCAGGTTCGTTATCCGGTTCCACCGAAGAACCTTCGTGTAAGCGGGTCTGATACACTTTAAAACCGTCCGGGTCAAATGTCCTCCCTCTGGTGTGGCGTAATGTGGAGAGGGGGTGCTAGCTCAGGTATCGTCCTCGTCATCTGACCGCGATACAGAATTACGAGATCCGTCCCAAAATAGCCCTAATGTTGCTTTAAAAACGGGACGCTAATATAACTAAACTAAACTAACCCTGGCATACGATTAATAGTATTAGAAAAGTGAACTTATGTTTTAGACATATTTTTTCTAATGATTGAAATATAAATTTCACACAAAACTATATTTGTAGTCACAAAATTTGATATATTTTATAAATTTGTCCTTGCGTTTTTGAGTTATCGCGTTTACTGGTTTCTGAAAGTACAGAACGACAGACGGTCAATTCCTTGTTGGATTTGGCTCAAAATTTGATAGGTGTCTACATTACATATGTTAAATCGGTGAACCAAATTTTATCTATCTCTCTTCGTTTTGTAGTTATCATTTTAATGTTTATTCGGACAGATAAACTTCATTTGAACGGATTTTACTCAAATTTTGATCGAAATCTGCAAATTTAGTGTAAAGACTTTTGTACACCAAACTTTATCCGTCTAGCTCAAAGCGGTTTTGATTTATTTTTGTCACAGACAGACAGACATTTTCTTGGTGTGTTGTTTGAACTCAGGGAGATCTAAAACGAGAAGATGTATGAAAATTTTGTGTTCGAATTTTTTGACAATTACAATAGTTTCTCTATATTTCAAATATGAGAAAGTCAAAATGCATAGAGATAAATAGATGGCATACAGTTTTATCTCTAGAATTGCATATATGTATCAAATTGATGGCCAAATCCGTGAAAGAGATGATTGTTTATTTATTTATTCGTGTGTATATGGATGCTATTGCTAAAAACTGTAGCAAATGCTACTGCTTAGAGGATTGCATTTCAATATGTGGTTTTTACATGAAAATTGAAGACATGTATCAAATTTGGAGCCAAATATGACAAAGGGTTGATTGTTTTTCATTCTGATTATTTGTGTCTTTATAAAACAGCTAACTTTAAACGCCACTTGGATGAAAAGACGCCTACAATTAGTGTTAGTTTAGTTTTATATATAAATATTGTCGTGTGATTATTTTAAGCAAATTTTTGCGCAGTAGCTTCTGAGCGTAAAGACCCCTGAGCACCCGAGGGCAGAAGTCTAACTTCTAGCTCAAATGATGATAGTACACACACACTCGATTACATAACCCCTTTTCCCAGAGGGGGATCCTTCACTTACCTCACAGAGAGAACACAAGGAAGAGAACAACCATGCCCGAAAAAGGACTCAAACCCGGAACACCTAGATCACGGGGAAGACGCGCTACTCCTAGGCCAAGAGGCCGGCTTCAGTTATATTAACGTCCCATTTTAAGGCAAGGCTAGGGCTATTTTGGGACGGACCTCGTAATTTCGAATCGTGGTCAGATGATGAGGACGACACCTGAACTGCCACCCCTTTCTCCACACCGCGCCATACTAGCGGGAGGACGTTTGGCCCGGACGTATAACGTGCACCAGACCCGCTTACACGATAGTTCTTCGGTGGAATCGGGTCTCGAACCTGAAACACTCCGGTTCCGAAGCCGACACCGTACCACAAGTCCACCGTGGCCCTAGACGCCTACGATGGATCACCACTTTTCCTTACTTTACTGTGAAGCACACTATGTGCCATATATAATAAGCATTTAAAATATACTAGAAGAAAACACTTCTGTTGGTTTGTTGTTCTTTTTTCTCTTTCTATGTATCTAGAAAGAATATTAAATGCCAAATAAAAGAACGAATCTGCAAAGACTTGAACTAGAACATTGATATCTGACACTAAAATGGGTAGATTTTTTTTTAAATTTTATTTAAAGAGTCTTTTCAAATCTATAAAACTAATTCATTCACATGCCAGGAATTATTTTAATTTACTGTTCAGTTAGAATTGATATTAAAAGCATTGTACTTGTTGGTTAATTGGAGCATTGCACTTGCCGAATTTTTCTCGCATTGTATAATCGGACCCTCTTATGGATAATTATATTTACTTTTGGCTTTATCTTTTAGGCTCGGCTGGTATTTCAAATTTTAAAATCCTCTGATTCGTAATACAGATTCCTAATTCTATTCCTTTTTCCTTTTTTCTTCTTTGATCAAAAAGTAAAAGCAAAATCTGGCATTTACAGTAGCTTCTCTTTGTACACTTCGAATGAATACGAGAAAGTATAAAGTGCAATATTTAGATGCATGAAATTACGTAAATGGATTAAATCAATAGAATTTGTAAATCTTGATGAAATTCTGGGTCCTATTCGGCGGAAAAGAAGTCACTTAAAATCCACAATCAGTTTTCTTCGATGTGAACATGAAGCACAAAACATGCAATGCTCATAAAGATAGACATGATGAATAAATACAGAGATTTTTGCCGCATTTCTGTGTTCTAGACCTCCCTCAGCTCAAAAAACACATTTTTGGTATTATGTCTATCTTTTTGTGGCAAAAATAACTCACCTTTGAGATAGAGAAATGAAATTTGCTATATGGTCTTTGCACCAAATTTGTAGATTTCTGTTAAATTAGGAGCGAAACAGATTCAGAAAACGTTCCGGTTGCCCAAATATAAATTAACACGATAACAGCAAACGAAGAGATCTAGATGTATGAACTTTGGTGCACAAATTTAACATTCAAGTGCAACTACCTAACAATCTTGGAAACAAATCCATGATACGTTATCATCTATCGGTTTATAATTTCACATGCATATAAACGTGATCTTGAAAACGCAATGACTGAAATATATAAAATTTGTTGTATGATTTTAAACTATAATTGTATTTCTGCGTCCAGTTGATTTCAATCAGTTGGAAAATAGGTGCCCAAAATACACATTCGGTGCTCCGGTTATTATGTATTAACTGCATCCTAGCAATAAATCGTCAAAACATTTGCTAAAAATCGTACACTAATAGGCTTTTCCCCAACCATTGTTTTCCACTGGCATGCGATTAATAAAATACTATTATATTTATTAGAATGTTTTAAAAAATTTCGGGAAGATTGTGCCCTGTGGTTTAATTCAGAAATAAATTTTTCTCAAATTTATTTCAATATTTAAAAAGTATCCTTACCTCGTAGTGCCGTTAGCACGATTTCAAAATTTAATTCAAATTTTATTAAAGTGATAATTAATTTCTGTTGTTTGTTTGTTTCTTATGGCACTTGCCACTGACAAGCCCGCTGTTACGAAGATAGCGATTTAAGCCTGAGGGGGACGTCTCTTATTTTTTATAGCAGCGCCAACTAGGGCCAAGAGTACGACTTTGCCACTCACGCATCATTCATTCGCTTGCACAACCCCTTTTAACAGGAGGGCACATTCACAGATAGAACAACAGAAGAACAACCATGCCCAAACCGAGACTCGAACCCGGGACGCCCAGATCACGGGGAAGACGCGCTACCCCTATGCCAGGACGCCGGTAATTAATTTCTACTGTCATCCAGAACACATAAATATATAGGATTTCGAAACTCCAGCATGTCATAAAACGAGTGGAAATTCGATTACAAAATTTTATCTTTAGAAACATGAAACAAATCAAGTTAAATAAAAGCGTTTGATTAAATATAAGTAATTCACATGATAAACAATGCAGTCGTAGGGATACAAAGAAAGAACCACTTAAGTCAGACTAGACTGAAAATTAGCGTTAATAAAAAGTTAGTGAGTAAAATATTTCATATTTTTGAAAAATTAACTACATGCATATGAAAAAATAATTGTACATGATTTAAAAGGTATTGTATTATCATTTAAAAATATATAAAATATTATAAATAAAACTTCTCTAATTACCAAAATAATGGAGCATCAGGTTCTTTTAATCCGTAAAACTGATGTGGAACTAGGGAAATTTGCGTGTGTGACAAAATATCGTTCACGGATGTAAGAAAAGAATTTTAATAAAACTGAGATTTACAAAAGAAAAACAATAGAGTTCGGAAAAATGTTTCTTTAGTTATCGTTTGCGATTTTTTTTTTAAATCGTTAAGTTGAGTTGTTTAAATCAAATCCTGTACGCGACAAATGGGAAACGTAGCATATCAATTTTGGAGAAATAAAAGAATAAAATATGCGTATTTAAGTCATATAGATTCTAGTTTTTTTTCTTAATTAATTTGATGAGCAATAAATGCTTTAATGTTTGAGGATTCCTTTGTATACTTTTTCTGCTAAGTGCACTCATTTCAGATTGAATAATAACAGTTGAAATACTATATGGTCATGATTAAATGTAACGCTAAAGTCAATGTCAATAGAAAATCGAATAACATATTTGAGTTCTATACGAACTGTGAAGGACTTTTAAAATTGTAATTTGAGGAATATTTAGTATGAATAACGGTTAAAGAAATGCTATCAGATTAAGTAGGTGTAAAATCAGATTGGATCGCATTTCTTTTATCTACTAGCTATTTATGACCATTCGTCTGTTCAACAGGAATTTCGATTATGTTTAATTTTAATTTTATATCTTTACTATGCATAATTTGATATTTGTGATTACCTTACCAAAATATTTTCGAATTTTAAATCGTGTTAAATATTTAACTGTTCATTGTGTATACATAAATGTGTCTAATGAAATCAAGTTACATGGTGTAATTGTCTGAATCATTTAAATGCTCTTTAGTAGCGCAAACGATATAACCAAGGTCCCATCATTTTTACTTTTTGTGAATGCGTTTTTAAAATTAGACAGATTTTTATTTATTTATTTTGATCTAGAGGAAATGAATCCTAATCACCCAGCTAATATATTATTTCTCTTGGATACAGCGATTTCTGTTCGTTTGTTATCGTTGTTGTTTCTTATGGCACTTGCCATGGACAAGCTCGCTGTTACGAAGACAGCGATTTTAAGCCGGTGGGGGAGCGTCTCTTGTTTTTTCAGTAGCGCCAACTAGGGCCAAGAGTACGACTTTGCTGCTCACGCATCACTCATTCGCTTGCACAACCCCTTTTTACAGAAGGCACATTCTCAGAACAAAGGAAGGACAACCATGTCCAAACTGAGACTCGAACCCAGGACGCCCAGATCACGGAGAAGACGCACTACCGCTATCACAAGACGTCGGCTTTTGTTATTGTTATCTTTAAAAACGGTTTTATCGAAAATGAGATTTTTTTTTAATTTTTATTATTTTTATTCATTGTGTATGATATTAGTTAAAAAATTAGTAGGGCTCCTTAAAACTTTCTCGCATATTCTCTAATAAAGACGTTATCCCAGAAAACACTTCTCATGGAATTGGTATGCAGTAGTTATAAAATATCAACCTTTGGTATGAATTCAGCATTTTAGAGCCCTCTTTGGCTAGTTTTTTTATTTTTTTTGCCATTAATTTGATAGATTTAAATTATATCGCTTTCTGAGTTACCTCGAAGGTTTTTGAAAATACAGACCGACAGACGGTCAACCCTTGCAATATTTGACCCAAACTGTCACCAGTGTCTACTCTATCGACGTTAAATCTCTGAATTTTATCTATGTAGCTCTTTTGCTTTTGTAGTTATTGTGTTAAATTATATTCGAATAGGCGGATAAATAGATTTCCTCTCAACGAAGTTTGCGCAAACTTTGGCAGAAATCTACAAATTTGGCGTAAAAGACCATATACCGAATTTCACCCGTCTAGCTCACAGTGGGTTTGAGTTATCATTGTCACAGACAGACAGATTTTTCCCAAAATATTTTTTTTGAACTCAGTAAAGTTTAAAACGTAAAGATTCGTCAAAATTTCGAGTTTGGGATTCTTTTAACGATTTTTTTTTGTTCGAATATTTTTACAACCCTTTCTCCAGACTACATATACGAGAAAATAATAAACGTCTACGAATGGCGATAAAAACTATTTGAACGATTTATCAATGATTTGGTGTTCTATGCTGGATTTGGGGCAAACATAAATAAATTGTTTACGGATAGTCATGTGATCTTTATAAAATGAAGAGGCTGTTGACTGCCTACAGTGATTATTTCAATGTAAACGCTGCTTAACAAGCTATCAAGTGAAATTGAAATGATTTAACCGCTTAACTGTTTTTCTCGTATACCATGCGTGCATCGATTTACCAAATTTCGATAGTCGAAAGCAAAAAAATAAATAAATAAACCATTCATAGCGATTATAATTCACATTTAAAATTATTTCGAATGCATAGATAAGTCAAGTATTCGATGGACTTCCATTTGAATCAAAATAAGAAAACATTCTGAAAATAAAAGGTGCCATCATATTAGAGAGTGAAGAAAATAAAACAATTAAGTGGTGAACGTTCAGCAGATGTTTAATCTGCTGAACTAATCATAAGACCTGTTTATATATTGAAATATATTAACTAAAAATTAACGACGAATAACAAATGACTGTATTTTTAATAATATTTTAACAAGTATTATATTCCTTTTTTACTTCTCCGTATGCGTAGTATACATACAACATAGTAATCGTCAAAAATTTCGAATTTGAAATTTTGACTAATCCCACCGTTTCAGACCTCACTGAATTCGAAAAGCACATTTTTGGAATGTCCGTCTGTCTGTCTGTGACGAAGATAACTCAAAAGCGCTTTGAGCTAAATAGCTAAAATTTGCTATACGGTTTTTACCCAAAATTTACAGATTTCTATCAAATTTTGAGTAAAATGCGTCCAGAGGAGGTCTGTCTGTCCGAATTTAAGTTAATAAGACAAGTACAAAACGAAGAGACCTAGATAAATATAATTCTGCATAAAGATTTAAAATCTGTAGGGTAAACACCTGTCAAATTATGAGCCGAAAAAAACAACGCGTTGACTGTCTGTCGGTCTGAACTTTCAGAAACATGTTAACTCGGTCATTCTGAAACACAAGGATTTAAATATATCAAATTAGGTATGCAATTTTCTAAGTACAAATGCAGTTTTGTATCAACTGATTGAGAAAAATATGTCTGAAGCACAAGTTCAATTTTGAATACTATTAAATGCATGCCAAGAATTAATCGCCAAGGATGACGCGACAGATTCAGTAAAAGTGCTAAAATCACGCCAAAGCCTAATCGTAACTATTATTACATCAGACCCATGCAAGGTGCTCTCTGGAATGACAAGCTTATTAGAGAGTATGCGAGAAAGCTTCGGAGAGACCACATGTTTTAATGATGAATAAAAAAATGACTATATTTTAAGTCTAGTATTATAACAAGCATATTATAGTTTTTTAAATCAAAGTTTCCCGTGGAAATCGCCAAAATGTTGAGGTCATTCTCTCCAAATGTGTTTTTAAACTCGTGCTGGGATTTCTTGTTTGGCGCAGAATGAATGATAAGAACATGAGTAAATAGATCTAAAACCAACAAGAATTCTTATTTGTTTACTTTTGGGTAGATTGAACTTTGCGTGAACGCTTCTTTCTGATATGCTTCGATGCAAGTGATGAAGCTTTTAGAAGAAATCTTACAAAAGAGGGTCATTCCAGTAAAATCCAGGATTTGAAGAAAAATATAAGATTTGTTGTGGAAGACTGTGCGACAGAAACTGATGTCTCCGCTCAAGACTTCATTATAATTTTCCAGGTAAGCCTCGGAAATTTTGCTTTTATTGTGAGAAATATGAAGAATTATCTAGAGTGTAATTATAAATTATGCATGAATTATTTTTTAATTGCATAAAATCATCAAAATGCATTGCATCATTTTTTTTCTGTGGACTATAGCTGAAGAAAAAGATTTTATGTATTTTCAAAGTCTTACTTTTTTAAATTTAAAATTATAGCAAATTTGAAATTATAACAAAGATGTAGATTAATTATATAAAAATGTAACTATTTATTTTAAGCTTGTTTCATGTTTTCCATTTGATTTGTCCCTGCATCATAGTTGCATCAAATTATCCTGATTACAAACTTAAATTCGTTCATAGACGTTATATTTAATCAAAAAATAACAATTAACCCTTTGCACGCGAAAAAGTAATTCGATGCACCATTATTCACCTAATACAAATACTTGTTTATTGTTCCGAAAAATAAATATATATGATTGTTTTAAATTGAATTTCCCTTAAAAGTTAATCTTCATCTTTTTTTACAATTCTGTAGGCGTTTTTAACAATCAAAACTGAAAAATAAACAAATAAAACGTCAAAATAATGCATCGTCTTGAATGGTGAGTGAGAGACACCGTACGTGTGCAAAGGGTTAATAAATAGTTTTATATGTTCTATGGGCTCTTTATTTAATCAAATTGTTAAAAAGATAGTAAAGAGTCTTTCATTTGGATGAAATAGAGAATTATTAAGTTGGCGTAGTATCAAAATTAAGGAAATGTTTAATAAATAGTAAGGTTTTGCTGCTTTGAACATTTTTTTCAATTGCAAAAAAGTATTCATTCAGTTATCATTCTGACAATTGTTGAAAAAGTGGATGAAGTGCTAGCCTGTAATGATAATAATTTAACACAATATTTATATTCTGAATACCATCTATAAAATATGCGATGCCTCGTACGACAAATATGTTGAAAAATGTTTTCAAAATACTTTACGTTAAGCCTAAAGCTACGGAATTTAATAAGATACCCTGTGGATTATAAATGCTCACTAAGAAAAAAGATTTATCTAAATTATAATTTTATTTTTAATTAATCAAAAATTAAGGTTTAAACTTTTTTCTCAATAACTTCAGAGCATACCATCGTCGCACAAATACCATTTTTACAAAACCTTAAAATAAAAAAAGACAACTTTTCAGTCATATGGATTTTATTTCTTCGCAATTTCTTTCTGCAATTTCAATAGATTTTTCAACATCTTTTAGGTATTTTATACAATACTTTTCATTGCTTTGATTACAGCATGATTATTACATTATATTAAATATATCTTTTTGCTTATATAATAAAAAGTAATTAAAAAAAAGGAAGAAAGACGGGTCAAGTCAAAATTATTGTAATGGTAGGATGTTTCAGATTAGAGATTCTAATCTTTATATTTTTCCTCATTTCAAATTATATTATATAGCCCTGGGATTCTATATACTTTATATAGGCGACCAGCTAGTTCGCTGAGATTAATGGTCGCTATAATTTTTAATTAAACATTTTATGTGCTTTTGTCTTAATAGATTCTTCAGCAATAAAGTTTTAAATTTCAAATTTTGATAGACATATATTGCATACTACTTTAGCAATCTTAACGCTGTTCAGTTCAATTTATTATGCATTTCACTCATTTTTAACCCTTTCCCCTAAATTCCCCTAAAATTCGTAAAAAATGAAAACTTTTTGTTACCTAATTTTTCACCTAAAGCCATGTAAAATTTAGGATTTTCATCAGGTTAATTAATATTTTAAATAGGAATTTAAATCTCTTACAATTTCTTCAACAGAATTAAGCAAATACATCGCTTGCTTACTTGAAATCTGTCTTGTCAATAATGATTTGTGTTAAGAACAGGATAGCTATTCGGAATGTAAAAGAAAAATGAAAAAATATATGCATTTTAGGTTTTTTTTTTTCAGAATTCTTAAGTTTTAGTGTTATAGTTCGTGATACGTTTAGTATTCGCTCAGAATTCTTGTTGGAAAACATGCTTAAGTTATTTTTTTAAAGATTGATTAAAAAGACGGGAAAAAAATATTAATACAACAAACACGGTGATATTATTGAGAAGTTTTTTCCAATTTTAAAATGGCATAAAAGTTATTTTGTACTGTAGTATTATTTTTGGAAGGCATCGTGGGGAAATGTCAAAACTTCGCTTACTTTTTATTTTAAATTTTTTAAAATCTCTTAGGTGCACATTCTTACCGTTTAAAGTATATACGTGCCAGATTTCGTAACTCTAAATCAAATGGTCTAGCTATAGAACACACACACACACACACACACACACACACACACACACACACACACACACACACCTTTATTATTAGTACTTGTTTAATAGATTATAAAATAGAATTCTAGTTCTGAAGTTATCTTCGTCATTTGATAACAGTTCAAAGCGATCAGGTCTATCCGAAACTATCTTATTAGCAGATTTAAAACAGAACGTTGAACAAATTAAAATACATTCTCAACTACCATAATCTAATTTAAAATGATTGTTTACGTTTTAGCTAAACAAAGAAGTTTCTTCCAACTTATTTTTAATATTCTAATCTAATCTAACGAATTTGCATTTTTTATTGAAATACAAATAACTCTATCTGCATAACGGTTTTATCTCTATTACATGCTCTCACTCTGGTTTCACATAGAACATTACTAGATATGTTATCTATAAAGAAACAAAGGATTCGATACCGAATCTAATATTCTTAGCAAAATTCTGTAAAATGAATGTTTAATGTCGGAAATATTGACCTTGAGATAGAGTCGGCGCCTCTTGACACTTCATCGTCTCTCTGAATACAGCTTATCTTTGTCCGTTTCGGGATCCTTTTAAACTTTAATTTTGTAACCAGAGGAACAAAGATAGTGGCCTGACTTTTTAAATGTGACGCGAGGGTGTGTATAATACACATCTGGTTCAGACATGCTGAATGTTGTGAGTAAATAAAAGTAATGAACACCAGTGAAAATGTTTTATCAGCATATAAACAAAGATATTACTTTCATTTCAGTGATTTGGTTTCGAAAACAACTTTGAAAATTGATTAATGAAATTTTGTTGAAATTGAGAAGTTTATTTTAACAAATGGAATATGTCTCAGCTATATTTAATAACATATAAAAATAATTAATGCACTTTATAGTTTGATTTGTTGTTATATACTTCTACAATTAAATACTGAAATTTTTTCAAAATAGCTATTAATTTTCTAGTAGAATAGACTGTTTCAATCATAAATCCTCCCTCCCCCCCTAAAAAAATCTTGCTTTATCATTTTTCTCTTATTGTATGTTATTTTTATGAAATTTCCTATCTCATGAAAGAAAAAAATCATCTTTGCAGAAATACTTTTAATAAATTTAAATAGAGACCGTGGTCTCTGTTTTATTGGCATTATAACTAGAATTCAGGAAGCTGATTTTTAGATTTTATGAAATTATTTTATAAATCAATTTCATTTTTTTAAACGAAGAACTCACGCCATTCTTTTTTATTTTCTCATGAGCGGAAGTATTAGAATCATTAAACAATTCGACTTCGACATTTTCATCAACGCCTCGTTTTAACCCTTTATTTACTGACGGATATGACAATTTTTGCTGATGGTAATTTAAAGAACACGGAGAATGTAACCCAAATAGCAAGAAGTTAATATAAGCTAAAAGTAGGAATTAAAAATATTTAATTAATAATTATATAATTAAGATATTTCTATTAATTAAAATATTTTTCTTGGGTTCCCTGGGATTATTCTACAAGAAAACTTAACTACTAGTGCAAAAATGAAGTTGAAAAATTGATAGCAACATAATTCAGTAAATAAAGGGTTCAATTTTCCTGATTCACAACATTTTTTTAAATGTTACTACTGTGATAAAAAAAATACCTTCAATGTTTCATTTAAAATGCCATTTATAGTAGATATTTCAGCAAAATTTTAGCTACAGTGAATCTGTTGAAAAGTAACCCTGATTGTACATAACTTTTGGTAATAAATTCATTTTATCTTATTTTTTTATGTACCATAGAAGCTTGGAGAAAAGATCCCTACACATACTGGTTTCCCTTTACCACACTACGAAGCAAAACACAAAACGGTACTATATTGTAAAAGTACGAGAGTCAGAGAGAGGCAGAGCACTTTTATTTTATTAATTAATCAAACATAGGAGAAATTATACACATTAAGTATTAATTTATTAATTTTAGTTTCAAAAGTACACAGCTTATAAAAATAAAAGGAAGATGGTCTATTTTATTCCATTTATTTCCTCTTCTCATTAGCATTTTCGAAATGAAAATGTGCCTTCATTACCGAAGAAATTCCTCATTGCCTTAAAAAGCGAAGCTATTTTGCCCCTGACCTTGACAGAGGTCATCTTTCCCTTGAATGCGGAATTGTCTCCACAGCATCCGGGAACTCCGCAACTTAAAATGAAATATTTCGTTAAAATTAAAGATTGAGGTCTGCTTTCCCTGATAGAGAGGAAGCATTCTTCTTCTTCAACTCTTCTTTATTCTTCCTCAACTCGAGATCTTGCATTCCATAACTCGTATCTAATATGAATGCAATGAATGAAAAATGGAACTGACATTTTGCATCATTTTTTTCATCAGTTTTCTATTTATAATGAATGTATCACACATTAAAAAAATAATGTTAATTGTTTATGTGGAATTATAAAAGTACTAGCCGCCTTTGGCGACCAGTCGGTTCGACAATCTTAATGTTCGTTTAAATTTTAATAATTAAATATTTTACGCAATTCCTACTTTAATAGACTATTCATTAAAATATTTTAAAACTTCAAATTTTGATAGTCATATAATTCACTCATAATATTATAAAGGCCTTCAATCATAACGTAATATGTATCTCTCTAATTTTCTGTTAGCTCTCGTAGAATTTATGCTTTAAAGTGGAAAGAATTAATCTGCAATTAATATAATAATATTTTTTACTGAAACAAAGCATATTTTTTATAATATGATTACTGATAACAGAGTCACTGAGCGTTTAAACTTTATGGGCACTAAAGAATATCTTTCTTAATTTATGTAATATCTCAAGAATTTGTCAACTAAATTTTCTCAGATTCATCATGAACAGAACGATTCATTAACAATGTTTAATTTTAAATGCATGAACCACTAAGAAAATAAAATGAATAGTTTAAAATAATCGGTCGAAAACAGGGTTTAAAAAACTACTTAAAAACGATGTGCATAAAACTATAAGCATATACAAAAAATATATATATAACTAACATAAATACAATTTAATCACAAAAGCATGCATCTAACCTAAAAATAATTTAAATCAAGAATCATCCGTTGATAATATTGTCAACAATCAGAACACAATGCGCATGCGTGAATTTTCAACGCCAGTTACGGTAACGCAAATGCGTGAATTTTTCTACGCCAGTTGCGGTAACGCTATGCAGATTAGAAATTTTTATTTTCTTTTATTCGGTGTTATTTTAATTCAAAAGTACTTCCGAATGAATCTGAAAGGTCGATAAATTAACAATGTTTAACTTTAAATGCATGAAACATTAAAAAAAAAATAATAATAATAAACAGAATCGTTTGAAATAATCGGCCGAAAAATGTTAACCCTAGCCTCATTACTGTTGGAAAAAAAAACAGAAGCCTTACTCATTTGGCGTTGGGGAAAATGAAAAGATTTTTTGGCGGGAAAGTTAGTTTTTAATTAATAATTAAAATTATAATTAAAAATTCAAAAAAAGGGACCTCAGGTGCACATTCCCGACCTTTAAGGTATACATATACCAAATTTGGTAGCTGTAGGTCAAATGGTATTTTCTGTAGAGCGCCAACACACACACACACACACACACACACACACACACACACATTGAGCTTTATATACAAGTATAGATTACGCCGCCTATACGGGAAATCTTTCAGAAATGTAATAAATCAGATTTAATGTAATAATTCAGTAATGTAATAAATCAGAAATGTAATTGATCAGAGTTGAAACTTTCGATATTTCAATCATTTTACTAATTTTTATATTATTTTCTCGTATACGCTGTTCAGAGAAAGTATAGTAATCGTCAAAAATTTGAACTCGAGATTTTGACGAAATCTCCACCCTTTAGACCTCCTTGAGTTCGAAAAACACTTTGTAAATAATGTCCGTCCGTCTGTGACAAAGATAACTCAAAAACATTTTTTAACCAAACGGTTGAAATTTGGTATATGGTCTTTACTCTAAATTAGCAGGTTTCTATCAAATTTTGAATAAAATCTGTTCAGTGGAAGTCCGTCCGTCCGGATGTTCGAAAATAACATAATTGAAAAGCGAAGAAAGCTAGATAGATAAAACTCGGTACACAGATATAGAGTAGAAAGTTATAGAATTTTAAGCCAAATTCAACCATGAGTTGACTGTCTGTTGGTCTGTACGTTCTGAAACATGTAAACGCAATAACGTAAAAACGTAATAGCTTAAATATATCAAATTTGGTACGTGATTTTTTAAACTAAAGTTGTTGCTCTATATCTAATTTTTGTTTCAATCGCTTGGGGAAAAACGTGTTTAAAACACAAATTCGATTATCGAGTACTATTAACCGCATGTTAGCGATTAATCGCTAAAAAACTATGAAGAATAGCACGATAGATTAAGACAAAAATCCTAATTTCATGCCAAAGGTAAAAATTCTGTAACCATCACACACCAATGCCCTTCAAAACTATCTATGCCTTTTGCAAGATCCGCAAGTCTTTAACAAAGGTATTATCTCCCATCCTCCACAAAGATACCTTTGTTAAAAGTATATGAGGAAGATTTAGGGTGACCAATTCCTGTGGTTTGTAGTATACTAATATGGGAAGTCAGCCATCTAACTCTCCGACCCGCCCGAAGGCACACGGATAAAGAAACTGAATGACCGGACCACCGCAACAGCAACATTGTCGGGAACTGTGGTTGAGTCCTAAGGGCTGTCACCGGCCACGGTACAACCCACCCCGAAGGAAGTACGTTCCGTCATCGATGGGAGGAGTCAGATCCCCCACCTATTAGTGTACCCTCCAAGGTGGCGAGATCCAACCACCATGCCGGAAGCATCTCATCCTCATTTCGATTTGCCCCCCCCCCCACCGGGGGATTACTAATATGGGAAAAGAATTTTCGCAATGGCTTAAATATATCAAATGTGGCATGACATTTTGTGACTACAAGTGCAGTTTTGTGCCAAATTTTTGCTTCAATGAGTTGAAAAAAAAACATAAATTCGATTTTCGGATACTATTAACTGTGTTCCAGGGATTTATCGCCACGACTCCTCAGATTCAATAAAAATACTAAATTCATGCCGTAAGTTGATATTTCGTAACTATTGTACGCCAATGCCATATAAGGTGTTCCCTAGTATGACAAATTTATAAGAGAGTATACTAGAAAGTTTGGGCTATTCTTGTCATGGTAAGGAAGATAAAAGGCCAAAAGAAATGTACCGCTAACAATTGATAAATAAAATATTTATTGAATATTTTTTAGATTAAACTATAGTTGAGTTTGCTAGTATTATTTGGGTCACTTTTCATTTCAACAATATCATCTGGATACTGAAAATTCACGTGATATAAAAGCATTGTTTGTAAAAATTCCTTTTGTTAATTACAAAAAAATGGCATTTAGATTTTTGTTTTCGAAATTCTAAAGAAATCGTTAGTTCCTCGAAGATGATATTTAATCTCAATAAGCAGGAAATTACCTATAGCAGTTCAGAAACAAACTTTTCTGACTGAAATTGTGCTAAAATATGACGAAATTTAAAAGTCGCTATTCATGTATTTTGGAAATTTGTCACGAATTTCGGAAAAACTCTCTTAAATATTTGCAAACGATAATTACAAGCGGAAAAGCGATAATTGCACTATTCAAAGCTTAATAGAGTAAAAAATGCATAAGAATTATTGAGATTATAACTTTAAAAAGAGAATTCTTGGTAAGTATTTGGGTTCAATAAATATGTCCAACCATATAACTATATGTTCCAAAGGATGGGCTTCAATGTTAATGATGTTACTAAATGATCTTCAGCCTTATTAATAGATAAACGAGATGATGAGATTAAAAAATGAATGGTGTAGCACATTTTATAAAAAGAAGATAAAAGAATTCAGTAGATGAAAAAGATAATCAATAATAATTGGAAAGTTATATCACTGACTCTCCGACCCGCCCGAAGGCACACGGATAAAGAAAACTGAATGACCGGACCGCCGCAACAGCAACACTGGCGAGAACTGCGGTTGGGTCCTAAGGGCCATCACCGGCCACAGTGCAACCCTTCCCGAAGGAAGTACGTCCCGTCATCGACGGGAGAAGTCAGACCCCCCCTCCCCAACATTTTGTGTACCCTTCAGGGTGGCGAGATCCAGCCACCATACTGGAAGCATCTCATCCTCTTTCCGAGATGCCCCACGAGGTTATAATAATTGGAAATTTATACCTTTATTTTATTTCTAATGATAGTTATAGAATTATAATCTTGGTTCTAAATTTTACGAAGATACGCAATGCTAGAAAAGCAATAGCAATTTTCGCTTTTCTTTGCCGATTAATTTAAAAACTATTATTGTATAGTTATGAATAATAAAAGAGTTGTCTTCTCTTAATGGAATAGAAGAAGTTGCAAATGTTGTCACGAATGTGCAACATTGTTCCAATGCACAATTAATTTCCTCGTAAGGATGAGAGTATTAGAGATAGTTTTAATGAATTCTGAATGAATGTTATTCAATGTACCAATAATTTAAAGACAAATTTAGTGTAGAATTTTATGTCAAAATTGGAGGACCCAGTATATTCAAGATTCTTGGCGTTAGTTTCCATTAGGCTCGAATTTCGGTGTTTGTTCTAGAAAATTCGATCTTCTGTCACGGAAGCTATAAAAAGTGGAGGCATGGTCAGTAGTGAACAAGCGAATAAAGAGAAAGAGAAAGAGAGAGAATGAATAGTTGAGTTGAGTCGAGTCAAACGAGTTTCTGAGCGAAGTCACTGTTTAGATTAACGATTCCTGCGAGTTCGCTGCACTAATGTTTTGTACTGTTGCTCTTGTTTACTACTGATTTGCTGTTTATGTGCTGCTGTTTATTAGAAGTGCTGTTTTTGTGTAATCTCTGGCTGTATTTTGCTACTGTGTGTTCGTGTAGAATAAAGCGTCTTTATTCGTTATTGAGCCTGTCAGACTTTCACCATATACTCATCTGACAGATTTTTCGGTAACTCGTAATTTGATAGTCAAGGAATTATGTTTGGAAGTTCATTGCAACGTTGTTATTGAGTTGTTGAAGTAATGAACGTGAAGGAGGTGCATGAGGAAATAACATGCACGACAAGACAAAAGGACTTGGCTATTTTTAAAAAAAGATGGAGAATTTTGGGAACAGTAAAGTCTAATGATTATAATATTCTAACTGCAAAGTAAGGAATAAAAAAATATTACTTGCCAAGAAGAAATTAATAATTTTTTTAACCAGATCAATTTTTCACCAAACAAATGCATTAGATTTTATGAAACCATCTACATCGAAATAAGTACGTTTTGGATAACACTTATACATAATAATAACATTGTCTCTTACATATTTTATTAATAATTTAAGAAACAAGTTCATCTAATATATAAAATTCTCGTGTCACAGTTTTCGTTGCCATACTCCTCCGAAACGGCTTGACCGATTTTGATGAAATTTTTTGTGCTTATCCGGTATCTATGAGAATCGGCCAACATCTATTTTTCATCCCCCTAAATGTTAGGGGTAGTCCATTATTAATTAAAAACTAACTTTCCCGCCAAAAAAATCTTCCATTTTTTCCAACGCCAACTTTTCCGCCAAAAAAATCTTCCATTTTCCCCATCGCCAAATAAGTAAGGCATCAGTTATTTTTTTTTCTCCCAACAGTAATTAGGCTAGGGTTAACATTTTTCGACGGATTATTTCAAACGATTCTGTTTATTTTCTTAATGTTTTATGCATTTAAAATTAAACATTGTTAATTAATCCATGTTTCAGATTCATTCTGAAGTACTTTTGAATTAAAATAACACAGAATAAAGGAAATTAAAAATGTCTAATCTGCATAGCGTTACCCCAACTGGCGTAGAAAAATTTACGCATTTCCGTTGACGTAACTGGCGAAGAAAATCCACGCATGCGCATTGTTCTGATTGTTGGCATGACAACCAACGGACGATTTAAATTATTTTTAGGTTAGTTGCATGCTTTTGTAAGTAAAATGTATTTATGTTAGTTATATATTTTTTGTATATGCTTATATTTTTAAGTACATCGTTTTTTAAGTAGATTTTTTTAAACCTGTTTTCGACCGATTATTTTAAACGATTCATTTTATTTTCTTAGTGTTTGATGCATTTAAAATTAAACATTGTTAATGAATCGATCTGTTCATGATGAATCTGAGAAATTTTTGTTGACAAATTCTTGAGATATTACATAAATTAAGAAAGATATTCTTTAGTGACCATAAAGTTTAAACGCTCAGTGACTCTATTATCAGTAATCATATTATTAAAAAAAATGCTTTGTTTCAGTAAAAAATATTATTATATTAATTGCAGATTAATCATTTACACTGTAATTTAAAGCATAATTTCTACGAGGGGTAACAGAAAATTAGAGAGATATATATCACGCTATAACTGAAGGCCTTTATAATATTATGAGTGAATTATATGACTATCAAAATTTGAAGTTTTAAAATATTTTGCTGAAGAATCTATTAAAGTTGGAATTGCGTAAAATGTTTAATGGTACGACCGGAGTTTTATCCCCTGCTTGGCGAAATTTTTAAAAATCGCAAACAACGGCCTTGCGAAATGTTCAAAAGCAAAGAAGCAGATGTTCAATTACAGTGCATAATAAAGATTGCCAGCTTTGGTGCGTTATCGCAACTTGGCGAAGAAGGGGGTTAAACTCCGGTTAAACCTATTTAATTATTAAAATTTAAACGAACATTAAGATTGGCGAACCGGCTGGTCGCCAAAGGCGGCTAGTTAGAAATAAGAATTGATTTCTTAATCCTTGCTTCTAATAAATTAAAATTCACTAGTCAAGTATGGCTTTTGCGCCAAAAAGATTACAAAGATTTGAAATTCGCATGTCTTTATATGAAAAATTATATCTCGACATACGAGAATTTAACATCAACGCTTTTCGTCAAACTCATAAACCGCGAATTGTAGTATAACTTATAATTGCATTTGTTTCTTAAATACAATGAGGATAAAAAAAATGTTAAGTTTTGTATGTGAAACATTTTGTTTAAAATATAGAATTTACTTGTAACATAAAGGATGGCTAAATTATTAAAAACTAGCCGCCTTTGGCGACCAGCCGGTTCGCCAATCTTAATGTTCGTTAAAATTTTAATAATTAAATATTTTATGCAATTTCTACTTTAATAGCTTCTTCATCAAAATATTTTAAAACTTCAAAATTTGATTATCATATAATTCATTCATAATATTATAAAGGCCTTCAGTCATAACGTAATATGTATCTCTCTCATTTTCTGTTAGCACCCGTAGAATTTATGCTTTAAATTAAAGTGGAAAGAATTTTTCTTCAATTAATATAATAATATTTTTTACTGAAACAAAGCATTTTTTTATAATCTGATTACTGAAAATAGAGTCACTCAGCGTTTAAACTTTATGGGCAATAAAGAATATCTTTTTTAATTTATGTAATATCTCAAGAGTTGGTCAACAAAATTTTCTTAGATTCATTATGAGCAGATCGATTAATTAACAATGTTTAAATTTAAATGCATCAAACACTAAGAAAATAAAACGAATCGTTTAAAATAAACGGTTGAAAACAGGTTTTAAAAAAACTACTTAAAAAACGATGTACTTAAAACTATAAGCATATACAAAAAATATATAACTAACATAAATAAATTTACTTACGAAAGCAATTGCAACTAACCCAAAAATAATTTAAATCATCCATTGATAACGTTGTCATGGCAACAATCAGAGCAGAATGCGCATGCGTGAATTTTCTTCGCCGGTTACGTAACGCAAATACGTGATTTTTTCTACGCCAGTTGGGGTAACGCTATGTGGATTAGAAATTTTTAATTTCCTTTTTTCTGTTTTATTTTAATTCAAAAGTACTTCAGAAGGAATCTGAAAGATTGATTCATTAACAATGTTTAATTTTAAATGCATCAAACATTAAGAAAATAAACAGAACCGATTGAAATAATCCGCCGAAAAATTTTAACCCTAGCCTCATTACTGTTGGGAGAAAAAAAAACTGAAGCCTTTCTCGTTTGGCGCTGGGCATAATGGAAGATTTTTTTGGCGGAAAAGTTGGCGGTGGGAAAAATGGAAGATTTTTTTGGCGGGAAAGTTAGTTTTTAATTAATAATTAAAATTCTAATTAAAAATTCGAAAAAAGAAACCCCAGGTGCACATTCCCAGCCTCCAAGGTATACATGTACCAAATTTGGTAGCTGTATGTCAAACGGTCTGGCCTGTAGAGCGCCAACACACACACACACACACACACACACACACACACACACACACACACACACACACACACACATTGAGCTTTATTATAAGTATAGATAAACAGTTCTAAACTTTTGTAACTGTCACACTTTGTAAATAATGAGACATAATAATTCACTTGATTAAAATATACATCCATTTCTATGCGTCAAATGAAATTTTCAATGAAATTTCTTTTCTATTCATCGTTTACTATTTTCACTCTATTGTTTCACTTATTTTTTTTTCTAATATTGTAATTTTTTTCTTTATGGAGTCTTAAAATAAAGTTGAATTCTAAATGTGACTATTCTCTTGAATTAAATTCTGGAATTATTTGGGAGGAAAAAAAATGAAACAATTTGACATCAAAAAACTAAAATCGCAGCACATGAGGAAAATAATAATAGAATGAAGGAAAATCGAATGTCTTTGTGTGAAATAGAAAAAAAAAAGAAAAAAAAAGATATTCAAAGGAGCTATTGTCTGGTCATCAAAATCAAATGCATCAAACACAAACAAATACAATATTTTCAGAGAAGGAAAAGATCTAGTCAACTTATTAATAAAAAAGCGGGCACAATATCTTGAAATATCAGGAAAAAACCAAAAGTTTGAATTTTAGTAAAAGATTTCTTAATAATATGTTACATGGTAGGCTTTATGGTTTGGTTTAGTAAAAAAAGTCATTCTTATATTAATAGAATAGGCATCTGGAAGTTGCCAGAAAATACCGTATCAAGGATTTAATTTATCAGATTGACATTGTATGTCGGATAGAAAAAAAGAATCAAGTTTGCGAACAAACCAAGCGACCTAACTATCTTGAAGGAAATTTTTGTCTGTAGCATTTAGAAATTGGGATTCTTAAGGAAGAATCCCAATTTCAAATTAATAACGACATAAAGCACACATACGAAAAATTGAGGAGAAATGTTTATTATGTTGAGTATCTCAGATATTAGATCTTCCTCTGCAATCTCCAGACTTCAATATAATTAAACCTGTGTTTCTTGAAAAGTTAGTTCGGATACTAACTTCTAATTAGTAATTATGATAAAGAAGAGACGTAAGCAGATACTTTATGAGATATACGACAGCACTTCTTTTTCCCAATCCTAAATCGTCCAGGCCGAGGTGGCCTGGTGGTAAGGTCTCGGCTTCGGAACTGGAGGGTTTCAGGTTCGAGACCCGATTCCACCGCAGAAGCATCGTGTAAGCGGGTCTGGTGCACGTTAAATCGTCCGGAATAAATGTCCTCCCGCTAGTGTAGTGTGGAAAGGGGAGTACCAGCTTAGGTGTCGTCCTCATCATCTGACCGAGGTTCAAAATTGCGAGGTCCATCCCAAATTAGCCATAGCATTACTTTAAAACGGGGCATTAGTATAACTAAACTAAACTAAATCTTCTATTTTCTGATTTGCAGGCATTTTAATTACTTTATTATTCAATGTTATGCAGATATATTTATATAAAGTATTTCTAGGCAGCATGGTCATTTCTGATCTCTAAATTTCTCCTGAGAAATCCTTACATGATATATACCGAAAAAAAATATCCTTACATGATATATAACTCCCATTTCAATTTGCTTCTAGGAGACAAACAAACTGCAATTCAACTACTTGTACGTATATTTTTAATCGCAGAAGGCGTGGGATGGGCGTCGGCGGTGGTATCACAAACTGATGCGGAGGACCCCCCTGTTGTATCTCTCGCTTCCGGTTGCAGCAACAAAGGCAACAAACCGTCGGGAATAACAATTTCGAGGAACACCCCTCTCCCTCGAGATGAATGCCTCGCGTTCCACCGTGCATGAGGCAGGATTCTGGGCTCCGGACCAGCACATTTCTATTTCAAGATTAACCCTCTTCCTTCTCAATAAGCACTTGAACATTCACGCGAGTGCCGGTGTATATACGTGTGTGCGTCTGCCGTACATGGAATACACTGAAAACTCAAAGCCAGCCCCCATGAAAGAAAAGTAAGTTTGTTTTCAATGGTCAACTTTTTTTTAAAGCGAGAAAATGTCTCGTTTTAACCCTTTAAGAGGATATATTTCTTTCTGGAAAAATAGTTTTTTTTTTTCCATCGAAAAATTCGGCAAGAGCCTTGTTTATGGCATTATGCATCGCTATATCGTCACATTATTATTATGTATTTCTATATTACTATCTCAAAATGATAAAATTGATAGTTGATTCCCTTATTAAAATCGCATTACGTTGGCAAAATGTTTTTTTAAAAATATTTTCTATAATTTTTGAAGTTAAGAAAGTAGCTCTAATCAAAAGTAATAAAATAGTTTAAAATAAAAATATAGATGAAATTAGTTGCAAATATACTTCTCACTGCCTTTAGACAAGATTAAATGAAAGTTTATATATTCTAGAAAAAATTGTTAAAAGAAACAATTAACATAGATATTTAAAGTTTTTTTTAAAAATCTGGTAAGCCTTTTTAACTGGAAATATAAATTGACTTTTTTTATTGAAATTTTAATTTTTTGTCAAATTGCTGAATTGTTGAATTGTTTTTTATTGAAATTTTATTTTTTTGTTAAATTGTTGAATTGTTTTTTATTGAAATTTTAATTTCTTGTTAAATTGTTGAATTGTTTTTTATTGAAATTTAAATTTTTTGTTTTAATAATATGTCTGATTTCAACATTGCTAATTTTTATCACATTGTTTTAATCTTCATATATTGGCATATCATAGTCAACTCAGACTATCCAATCATTAAGTTCAGACCGAACAATTTTTCCTCGTGAATTTTATCCCAATGATATAGAAATAATTTCACAGATTTTAAGTTAAATCGCATAATTATATTTCCTGTGTTTTAGGGTTTAAATTTTGTGTATGTTTTCTTTTAAAATAATTACGTAATAAAAAAGCTAATTTCTCTGGTTGGAATTTATCCAATATTATTATATAAAAAATCGGAAATGTATTTAAGTAGTTTTAATTCGTAAAATAAGTCTGTATACACATTTGATACGTGACATCTGATGAAATCTGATACGTTAAGTAATAGTCAGAGAATGTTTTAATATGGCAATATTTATAATCTGGATACTATTTGAAAATTGTATTAGAATTTAAAAAAAATAAAATAAAGGAACATAACATGTTTTTGACGTAACAGCTGTTGACATTTCAGATAATAATTTATTAGTTTCAGAATGTTCAAATAAAGTTATATAAAATATAATTATATTATTATTGTTTAAAGTGAGAACTTTGTTAGCTGATGCCAAATACAAATAAGAAATAATTAAGAACAATCGGTTCTTCTATTAAAGTTAACTATAGAATTCACTATTCAAACTTCATAGGATGATATATTCACTGATTCATTTGAAGATAACGTATTGTAGACAACAATTCAAATTCGTTTTTTTTTTTCATTCCTTCCTAATTAACAGTCATTGTTTAAAAATTTGGATAGGTATATCCTATTCTTATTGGAACATTTCATTTATTTTATAAATAGCTATGTTAGCCCGATTTTCAAATAAATAAATACATTTTTATGCGTGTTTTTCTTAACAATTAAAGTGGAATGAACTCCAATTTCACTGATATCTTAAAATAAGTTTCATGATATTTTAATGTAATTAAAAACCCTTGATAGTTGAATTGAGTTTAGTTGATAAGCGTTTCACTTCAAATCTATTTAAAAGCCATTTTTGGATGGAAAATTTGAATATGGTTTGTAATTTTAATTCATGATTAAATGATATTTTCTACGATATTTGCATTTTCTAGAATTTCTACAACAAATAGCGTGAGAACACTGAGTCTTTAATGAAGAATTTAGTATGTAGATTTACTTACATCACAAATTGGATATCAAAAACAAAATTTTTCGATTTCAAAGAGAAATTTCTTGTACTAAGTCATACTAGCCTCTTGATGATTTATTAACCCTTTGGGTACATTTGACGAATCCGAAACATTCCTTATTTGTTTGAATTTATGTTTCCATTTTTTTTGCAATTTTTATTAGTTTAATTCATCTCAATATCATGTAGCCGTATATATTCTGAATAATAAGAAATAAATGAATTCTTACGTAAAAGCTACTACCTTCACATGCCCAAAAAAATTAAATGCGCTTCAAATACAAAAGTCATTTCAAATAAATGTGTAGTCAAAAATAATAAAGTTTAAATACTAAAAATAAAGCCTGTTTCCGAGATATATAATTATTTTCCACACAGATTGCATTCTCTAAACGCTGAAATGCAAATGATTTTTTAAAGATTGTTTAACCCTTTCTAGGGCCGTGGGAAGTATGCTTCCCACCAAATTTATCCATCTTTGTATGAAATTATGTAGGTTGGCATCAGTTCTGACACATTTTTTTATTAAGTCAGAAACTTAGATGCTTCAATTCTTTATCTCAGACAAAATGATGTGTCTTGATTTGTTACTTAATTATTAATTAACCAAATTAATTAATTCATCAATATAAATTTATCTAATAAGCTAAATGAATCCCTTTTCTTATTCTAATTTCAAGCCTAAAAATATTTTAACATAATAGGACTACAAAAAAATGACCCTTTAAAGGGTTAAATAAAAGAAAATAATAAGAAAAAAAAAGTTGAAGGAATAATTATTCTTGATTAAAACTAAAAATATCAATTACTAGTTCATTAAAAATGTATCCAAATTAGACGGGAATAAAGTTGCTTTTATTAAAAAAAAATTTTCAATTCAAATCAAATTTTTTTTAGATTTTAAAATGATATCAAAAGTTTTTTTGTGATATGTCTCTGAAATAGAAAGCAATCATTAAAAATTTGATTCATTTCTAATTTGAAAACTAGTTAAAATCGTTTCTTATGGAGCACCAATTATCCAAAAAGTAACAGGGAGTCAAATTTGATAGCTCTAGTTCTAACACTGAGCTGTAGAGCGTTTTGAACGATTTTTATACCCAAAATGTTGTCACACACAATTTATAGTTAATATCTAGCCAATAAACATTATCATATTGAAAAGTGAGATTAAACTGTGAAAATTCCTACTCGTGACCATTTGTGATGTTGATATCATGACTATGACATGCTATGGTCAGTAATAATTACAATAAAAGAATCCATATATTGAAATTTTTATAATAATTTATTTCAAAAAATTCTTTTAACGATGGCCGAACGTTCAAAAATAATTTATTTTTAAAAAAAATTAAGACATGCATAAAAATGATTAGGGCCATTTTTTTTTTAAAGAAGATGTCTAACGATGATTTGACAAAAATTATGTTACACTATTTAAGAAATAAAAAATAGGATAAAAATTTAACAATTTTATTTGTATCTTAAAACTTCTCGCAAAATCTACTTTATGACGCAGTTACCTCCATTATAAAACATTTGTTCAGTCGTGACACAAATTTTTCAGTACTTTTTGCAAGGAAATCCTGTGCAACTTCATTCGCATGGCTACGATCTCAGAATTTCTCGCTATTAAAGGCCCTTCTTCAGCTTCGTCAATATCTGTTCTCAACTATGTCGCGTCTCCTCTCGATAGCTTGACGTGATATTTATTGTATTTTCACTTTATTACTTCACTTTTTATTGTATCTTTACTCATAATCCTACAGTTTAATATTTTATTTAAAATTTTTCATTCAGTTGGCAATACCAGGTTACACCAACGGTAAATGCGTAAATAAGCGAAAAAGAAATTTTTACAAAACAAAACGCGTCATGTGTGCTACTATGATTAAGGTTGGCGCATTAAGTGATGCAGTCCATTTTTGTCAATCATAACGGTATATGTTGTTTTATTATGACTAAATAAATTATTTTATAATTAAAAACAGTAGTTATTTGATGTTTTATATTAATTTTGAAGCTGTGATGTGATGCAATTAAATTTGCTCCACCTTGTAAAAGAGGATTTATAAAAATGCTGTTTTTTATTTTGAATAATGTTTCATCTTAAATAATCGCAATGAATGCGGTTTTCTCCATTTTTTAAAGTAAAAAATTATTGTTTTTATTTTCTTTAAAAGCGTGGGCTCAAAGAATGAAAGCGGAAAAAAAAACCCCACCATAACATTAAAATGTTAAATATGCAAAAATTCCGTTAAAATATAAGCTTTGCGAAGAAAATAAAATATTAAAAGACAACAAATTAAACTGATGTATAGAAAACTGATAGATAAAATAATATTTTAAGGCGATAAATACAATTAATAATTTTCTGTGTTTGATGATCATGTCGCATTACTTTTTGTCACTTAACCCTTTAAAGGGTCATTTTTTTTCAAGTCATATTATGTTAAAATATTTTAGGCTTGAAATTAAAATAAGAAAAGGGATTCATTTAGCTTATTAGATAAATTTAATTTGATTCATTAATTAATTTGGTTAATTAATAATTAAGTAACAAATCAAGACACATCATTTTGTGTGAGATAAAGAACTGAAGCATCTAAGTTTCTGACTTAATAAAATTTTTTGTCAGAACTTATGCAAACTTGCATAATTTCATACAAGATTGATAAATTTGGTGGAAAGCATACTTCCCACGGCCCTAGAAAAGGTTAAACTGTTAAATGATGCATTCTCATCTGTTCAAAAACTGTTATCTTCGTTAATGATAAACTGCTATATTAGCTAACAGCTATATTAACATTTTCGATGTGCTAATGTTTCTAGAAAACGTTTCATGCATGAGAAAATGTTACGCTTTCCTGTAAAGTTTGATGAACCGCTGGCATGACATCGAAAGCTGCAGGTGAAACAAACTCAATAAAGTTTCGTCACTATCGCTATAGACGCTGTCAGAATATCACATGGTCACGAAAATCATTTTTCATGTATCAGTATAGTAAAAAGGAGTGGGAGTTTCTAATACATTATTAAAAATAAAATAGTGATATCCTCCAGTCCCTATAAAGAATTGTGGACCTTGGATAAGGTATGAATCTCCATGCAAGGGGCACTGGTGTACAATAAGAATGAAATATCAACCTTTGGCATGAACTTAGCATTTTTACTGAATCAATTGTGTGATCCTTAATTAGCGTCCCTGGCATTCCCTGGCATTCAGCAATATGTATCCGAAAATCGAATTTGAGTTTCAGACACCTCTTTCCTAAACCATTGAAACCAAAATTAGCCAATTAGAACTAGAATTATAGTCACATTTATATATTTATTTAAGTTTTAAGTTATCGAGTTTACATGATTTTGAAAATACAGACAGACAAACGGACAGCCTCTTGTTGAATTTGGCTTAAAATTTGATAGGCGTATACATTATAGATGTTAAATCTGTATACAGAATTTTATCGATTTAGCTCTCTTTGTTTTGTGGTTGTCATATTAACTTGTATTCAGACAGCTGGATAAACAGATTTCCTTTGGAAGGATTCGGCTGAACATTTGACAAAAAATCTACAAATTTGGCGTACGTACTATTAACCAAATTTCATCTTTCTGAGTTATTTTTTGTCACCACTGACAGACGTAATGCCAAATATGCATTTTTTTAACTCCAGAGATTTAAAATGCGGTTTAGTTTAGTTATATTAGTGTCCCGTTACAAAACAATACTAGGGCTATTTTCGGACGGACCTCGTCATTTTGAACCTCGGTCAGAAGAAGAGGACGACACCTGAACTAGCACCCCCGTCTCCACACCACACCAGCGTTTGACCCGGACATTTAGCATGCACCAGATCAGCTTGAGGTTTTTCGGTAGAATCGGGTCTCGAATCTGAAACCTTCCGGTTCCGAAGCCGAGACCTAACCATCATGCCACCGCGGTCCCATTTAAAATGCGAAGATAATCTATAATCTGCATTAAAATTAGATTCTATTATACTTTTCATTAGCGTGAGGTTCCCATTGCACATTTTGCCTACCAATTTGGGCTCCCTCATTGTAATGACCGCAATATATATGTTTTTATTTCTCTTTGCTTTTTTGCTTGATATGTGATCTAATAATGCCACACTCACCTCGTGTAAAACTTTCATGCATATCCACTAAATAGTTTTTGTTTAATTCAAAGTTTTGCATTTGTTACTTGTTTTTTGAGCAGGCATGTCGTTATGAAACAGGCTATTACAGTGCTATCTTATGAGATTTTCTTTTGGCAACTAAACATTGTGATGCTTATGTAATATGGTTATTATATAAGCATCACAATGCTGAATGTTTATTTTGAATACCTTTTTTTCCAGCCGATTGAAATCAAAATCTGATACAGAACAGGAATTGTAGTTTCAAAAAAAAATCCAAATTTCATTTATTTAAATCATTGCGTTTTTGAACTACCTTGTTTACATATTTCTGAAAGTACAGACGGACGGATAAAAAAATTTTAAAGGATTTGATTCCAAATTTTCTTCTGGTCTGCACTTTTAAATGCTAAATCTGAATTTTAAATTTTATCTATCTAGTTCTCTTCGTTTTGTAATGATCATTTTTAACTTATATACAGAGAGCTACACAGACAGATCTTCTCTGAAATGAATTCATTCAGGATTTGACTGATATTTTCACATTTTAAGTGGAGACCATATCCCAAATTTCAACAGTTTTTGAGTTATTATTTTCATAAACTCAAAAAGCCATAACTCAAAAAATATGTTTTTCAGACTTAAGGAGGTCCGAAATGGTGAAATCTCGAATTCGAATTTTTTATGATTATAATACTTTGTATACTACGTATACGAGAAAATAAAAATAATATGTAGCAAAATTAATAAAACTCCATTAGGTACAAAGAAATTGTTTTGTTTCAGTAAAATACGAAAAATTCAAAATATCAATTTTATTTATCGAAACAGTTTTATTTAATTTTTATATCTTTTGAAAAAAGGCATTTTATTCATTAAAATATATGTTTGTAAATTATAATCTTTAGGGACGGGAAGGGAAGGGAAAGGAATTTGATGCATTTCATATTTGGTGAATTGAAAATATTTTTACTTTCAATACAAAATGTATATAAATATTTATATGTGTCTTTCAGTTTTGAAAATAAGTGTTTATGCCAATGCTGAAAAATGCTTCAATGCTTTTCGGAGTTAAAAAAATAATATAATAAATAACAATGCCCATATACTTCATAAAAATGTGCGGAGATATTAACTTAGTTTTTACCATTCAGATATTTGAATATATTTACACGAAAAATTAGTATTCCCATTTCAAAGCGAACATAAAATATTCGTAAAACTTCAAAACTATTCAAATTTCCCTTTTCTCCTGAAAAATAATGTTATGTAATCGAATAATAAAATTGCTTTACTGTCAAAAATTTAATTCTCGCCGACAATAGTATTGCAAAACTGTTGAAATTCCCGCCTGTCTGATTTTCTTCACATATTTGATTATCGTGATTCGTCGATGAATTCTTTGTGTTTGAATCGTCTGTACTCCGTCTATTTCTGTTCGTGAAAAATTTCGTTTTTTATATCATGTAAAGCCTTACATTTCTCCTCATACTTATTGTAGTGTTTTTATTTATTTTTGGTTTAATTTTGAATGTCAGTTTGTTGTTCAGGTGCCGATATGTTATTTCTGGTAGAGTATCGGTGGCGACTACAAAAATGATTGGCAACAAATTAAGAACTGTTTAGAATTCAGCTAAAAGCACTTGGGCATTCTGTGGAAAGTTAGCAAAATGTCTGCTAGGCGGAGGTTCAGAAGTGAAATTGGCTCTTTATTGTCTGGAATTAACTACACTTTATCTGTTCAGGATTCACTGTAATAAAATGTACTTTCTATAAAAAATTGCGATACAACTGATTGCTACTAATGTCATAATTTATTTTGAATTAATGTACAACTAGATTTTCTCTTGCTTGCAAAAAAAGTTATCTCATTGTGTAATTTTTAATCAGTTTAACTAATAGTATAAATCTCAATGAATCCACTTATCTTAAAAAGCTCACGGGTTTACGAATTTGATTTTGATTTTCATACATCTTAATCAAACATTATTTTCCACTTTTTAATACGCTAAAAATATTTTTTTATTCATTTTCATTACTTTTTATTTTTTTTAAATATATATATTAAAGTCTAAAATTTTTTAAGGAAATGCAAAAGTGTAATTCTTTAACAACATTTTTATTCTTTATGCCTTTATGGATGAAGTACAATTTTTATCCATTATTAAGATTCCTTTGTAAGAACTGACGAGCATCAGATGCTTCTGTAAAGGAAGACCGAAAGCAGGAAACAATTTATGAGGAAATATATTGTGAGGTTATATAGCATCTGAAAAAAATTTCCCTTGCATTCTAACAGAATAATATTTTACGCGCACCCAAATGGTACAAGCCGCGAATGGTGAAAACCCTCTCGAAATTCACTAGTTAAAATGAAATATATGTTTGAAAGAAAAGAAAATAATTATTTCAGAATCGGATAAATTGAAATTGTGATATATATATATTATAAGTACAGCTAAACTGTTATTAATATCAGAAAAGGGTTGGGCGACGCAAAATTTCCGAGAGCTGAACCTGGAGGATCCTCTAAGAGAATTAAAAATATATTTTATTTACAAAAGTATTTTACTTTTAACAGTGAAAAATGAGGCCCAGTATGAGTAAAGCTAGATAAATATTTCCATTTATTTTCTCTAAATATATAACTACCATTCTCATTATATCAATCAATTTTTGAGTAAACTAGAAATCCAATATTAACTACAATACGTCATATTACCAGAATACCAGATAAAGAATCCTTACGTTGATTAATCTACATGTCTTGGAAATATATGTTCCAGGACATAATCCAGCTCTCGGAATTTCTAAAGGGGTGGGTGAGCATGCGTGTCTTGAGGAGGGGAAGGATAATCCTGCACTATGTTCCGGGACCAACTCTTTTCCAGATTGCCCTCTTTGTTCTCACTAAGAAGAGCTTATATTTTGTACACTGTAACTTCTTCCTCTCTGGTGAAAGCAAACAGAAACGTTGTGTACTTAATTTCACTTTTAACGCGTCAACATGTTCCCTGACACAAATCGAGCGTTGTTTCCGCCCCTAGATAACCAACCTACTTCTTTAAGACCCGTCACCCTCACTCCATGCATCACTTTTTGTAAGATGCGATGTTTATGGACCATCTTACCCCAAGGAGAGAAGTCTCGACATATGCTTTCCATCACTGGCAGACCTTGGGTTCGAAAGTCAAGGGAAGCCGCGGAGAACTTTCTAGTTGAAGCAAAATCTGGATCAGTGTTTCAAGATTCACTGTTGAAGGCTGTGCTATTTTACCTCGGAAAGTTGACGGAATCAACGTATTGTTTGGTAAATCAGCAGACCGCGATCTAAGATCAGAAGATGGTGGTATAGTGCAACTCTGACGAGTTGGCAACAGACAGTTAAATATATGTGCTGATAGTAAAAAAGTTATGAAGCAGCAGAGAGTCACGGAGACAAGATAAATAAATATGACTGTGTTGATATCGACAGAATTTTTTCCCCTACTTTTTACTATTAATATATCTGAAATCGCTTGTTATGAAGTTGAGAAAAGATGCCAGATCTGATAAATTTTACTTTGAACAATTCTGATGACGCGCAGTTCTTCATATAATGTCACGTCACTCCGCCAACTTGTCAGAGCCAGGGTATAATGTAATTGGTGGCAACTTCAGATGATAGTGTATAGAATGTTATGAATAAATAAATAAGTCATGAATACGTAATTTTTTAAAAGGCTTGAGAAATATTTCCATGAAATTAATCGACCTTTTTTAAAAAATAATACAGGACAAAATTTCTTAAATTTTGTGGCAGAGAAAATGAATTCTTTCCAATCCTCTAGAACAAAACTGTTGCTCAAATAAAAGGGATGTAAAGAAAGGTGGACACCGGATCAAGGGGTTAAAAAGGGAATGCCACGGCAGATATCTGAAGGTCAAAGATTTATGATGTAGAGAATAATTGGTACTTTTCCGTTAGCCGGGAGCAAGCGAAAAATCGCCAAATAATGTAAAATTCCGCCAAATTCGCGTTTGGTTCACAATTGGCGACATTTGCGCCTGGCTAACGGTAAAGTACTGAATAATTTCTTTGTTTATAAAGGAACGAATTTTAGAGTTTCTAAATTTATCAAGAGAATGTAAATAAAAAGGATGCAGTGATAAATCTTGATTGGTGTTTGATTGAAATAAAGTTATTTCAATACTTCTTAATCCGCAGACTTCAAAACATTTACAGAAAATACACATTTTGATAAACTTAAAAATTAAGTGATTTATGAAAAAGAATTTAATTGAAAAATTGAATGCTATAGCATTCGCTCACTCTAAAATAAATGATTCCGCATTCAGTTACGTTAAAGAAAGAACGCAAGGGGAGGATTTGTAGATCCGTTTCTGCCCAGAAATTTTGCAGCAACCCTATATTCGGAAAATATACAAAAAATGAACCAGTAATTTACAATAAAAAATCATCCGGTTCAAATAAGTTATTTAGCAAATTTCTGAATAATAATTAAAACTAAGGAGAATTTATTAACTATTTTTACTTTAAAATATTGAATGAAATCTTATAAATATAAAAACTTAGGGGTGGGAAGAAATTTGAAAAAGAGAAGGTATTAAAAATTAAAACTGCTTTAATCGTCGAAGCATAGAACAATATCCCAACGATTTCTGGGGAGTTAAATTATTTTGCACAATATTATTTTGTATTATTACGTGTCTACTGTACATATTCTTCAAAATTATATGAATCCAAGCAATGATATGAAGTATTTTACAAATAATTTTGTACAATACTATTAATTACAATTACAGCGTCCCAATGTAGTTTGCCTACTCGAAAATCCACCATTGGATAAAGCGATCGAACGGCAAACATGTATCTCGAAACAAACATCCCAACTTAATTCGACTTTGAGGATCTCCAAGCTGCGTAGTTAAAAAAATGCGTCAACTTTCTTCGGATGATATTCTTCGGATTAATTAAATGAAACATTCTTTTCGAGACCTCCAGCAGGCGCAGTTCATGAATTTAATTAAACCTTCTTCATCGGGTGGTTTCTTCAAATAGATTCGCGTGCAGAACGCCAAATGTATGTCCCAAGAACAATGTAACAAGAAAAACTCGCCCATTCACATCTCAGTTTTTGGCATGGTTACGCGGCTCCCTTTTTTTGTTGTTGTTGGTAGAGTCATTGCTTTCGGAGTAATCATCTTGACCCAGGATGAAGAGTTGGCACTCAGCTATCTCGACGTCCTTCGCAATTATTTAGTGCAACAATTTTTAACCTGTTGTTTCTTGGACTCGAGGTAGAGAGCACAGCTTAAAGAGTCACTCAAGAATTGTTTTCATTTTCTTAAATTTCTTTTCTAAAAATTTATCATGTTTAAGTCTCATCAAAATGTCCTGTTATGAAAGAAACGCAATAGGTAATCATCAATTCCTCAACTTTAAAACTCCCTAATCTTTTCAGGTCGATTTTTGTTTTGTTTGTTTGAATGAGAGGGATTTAGGGATTTTTTAGATACAAAGGCTGTCATCCCAGTGTTCAACATTATCTTCAATTAATAAATGTCAAAAAATTTCAAGTGTTGAAGGAAAATATGGAGAGACAGTTTGTCTGCAAATGCTTTGCTAGTGAGTTGTTTAAAATTACAGGTTGAAAGAGAGTTGAGGCCCAACTTCGACCAGAGGCAATGTCTGATGCTTGAGTATTTTCGGCAGTGATATGATCCAAATTATTCAAAGATTGGCATGTTTCGCAATTTGGTTGATTCGACAGGTTAAAACGATGTAGAAGGCCAGATGTAATGAGAGTTTTGGTAGAAATTCTAGCGCAAATGATGTCTTCTCTTCTATTTCTTGTCCATTTAGCAATATCTTTTATGTCTGGAATTTCTCCAAGAATTTCATAATATTTGCTCTCTCTATAGCTGTCTATTGTTTTTCTTTGAAATTTGTTTGATGCGTGAGATGATGTCTTCCGATGCGATCCATTCAATGCATGGGCTGATTTCTGTTACTGATTTTGCGATCAAGTCCGCTTTTTCATTCCATAATATTATCGAATGCCCTGGGATCCATAGAAAAGTAATATGTTGATAAATCTGAGATTTTTCTACAATTTTATGAATGATGGATGGGGATTTATATGAAAATTTTTGAAGTGCTGTAAGAACTGAAAGACTCTCTGCAAGAAGAAATAAAGGTTTCTCAGAAACGGAAAGATAGTCCGGAGCCTGGCAAATTGCAAGAGCTTCAGCAGTAAAAATTGAGTTGATGATGTGGGTTCGAAAAGCAAATATGAGACAGATCCGAAATTAAGTTTTGCGATTTCGATGCATCTGTTGCGATTGTGAAACATTGTTTGAAGTCCTTTTGTAGCGTTTCTTGAAAACTGCCATTAATAGCCAAGTGTGGGAGAGATTTGTTTTGAAAAGGGTATTTTGAAATAATAATACTGCAATTTTCTCTTGGAAGTTGTAAAAAATGTTGATCAGAAATAATGCGATTCCAATTAATGTTTAGATCAGAAAAAATTTTATCCAGAAAAATTTTGTTCTCTTCAATAAGAGCAAGATTGAAATGTTCTAAATCTAATTTGTAGATGGCGGAGAAGGAACTGATAGAAATCTGCTTAATGAGAAATTGTAAGGATAAACGTTTGATTTTTTTTTTCACTGAGAATTTCCTGATTGGAGATGTAAAGGAGAGCTTTATTTGGTGTCCACTGTGAAACACCAAGTGCAATGCGAAGTGCTTTGGTTTGAATAATATTACATGCTTTCATGTGATTTTCTGGAAATTTGTTGATAATTTGACTGGCATAAAAAATAAGCTGCAATTGCTATTGTCTGTGATTGTGATTAAATCTTTTGTTCTTGGGCCATAATATTTATATGCAAAACCCTTTAATGCATTGATTTTTTTAAAGCTTTATTTTTATTTTTTTGAAGATCGATCTGTTTTGATTTCTTTTTGAAAAAGGAATTCCGTGGAATGTAATTGAGTTTTTCCATTGGATGTTCGTTCGTGCTAGTGAGATGTTTTGGTGGGTAAAATTAATTTTTGTTTGAAAGATCGGCTATGTAACCTTTCTCTGCATTAAATGAAAGTTTCCAATATGTACACCATTGATGTACGTTTTCCATTGTTTTTTTTCAGGTCGATCCGGCCAAAAACCTTTAATCCTTGCTGTTGATGCCAAATGACATCCATATAATTTTCTTCTTTTAACAATTAACAGATGTTATCACTTACACTCACGTCGCACTGAGGAAGTATTAAATGGCAAAACGATCTGAACACAAATCAATAATTTTAGTTAATTAATCTTGATGAAATCAAACAATTAATCAATCAACTAGATGAAATGAATTTTTTTTATTATGATGTATTAGTGTAAACTTGAATTATTTCTAAATCGTTTTAATCCAATATATAAATATTGAATGTTTGTTCGTATTTTATGCGCTGCCGTACCGTTCATTTGGTTGCTAACTTTGTCAACTTATTGCTTGCACTTGCGCGAAGGTTAGAGACATAGGGGAAAAAAAGAGTAATACAATCATTATATTTAAAGACAAAAAATATAAATATTATTTATACTTCTCCTTTATATATCATTCGATTTACGTAAATGTATGCATTGTCGACAGGAAAATAAATATCATTCTGTCTATCAATCTTAATTAAACAAGATATTTATTTCAAATTTCAAACGATAATTTCAAAATTATTTCTTCCGTGGCAGCAATTCTCGCGACTTCGCAAATTGTACAGACTAAGTCTATGGCAAAGGATACCGACGTGCTCCGATTGGTTTAATCCTTGGCATCTTTTTGGCAATGTTTTGCACTCATAATAGTGTAGTTTTCGCTTATTTGGCACAAACCTTGTACCTTTCATTAGTTTTATGGAAGATACGAAATACAAATACTATTATAAATAAGTTTGACCAGAAAATTATTGTTATTTGATAATCTATTAAACTATTAGAAGTTTTTCTACAGAGCAATTAAATTAACAAAAGAATTTTAAAAAAAGTGTTATTTTTTTCTAAACTTTTTAACAATTACAAAAATATTTTGAAAATTCCTAATTCAAAATTTTTGCATTGATAATAATAATCAGTTTTTACAATTCTAACTTCATTCCCATGTCTTCTAAGCTATTTAATGCTTATTTTTTCGGCTTTTAATTTATTTTGATATATTTTTCTGTTTTCAATAAATTAATGTTTCAATTTAAAATTTTATATTTTATTTCACAGATTTCCGTATTGGTTTTCATATCGTAATCCGTATAATCGATAATCGGTATCATAATCGTTTCATAGATTTTTCATATAATACGCTAATTACCATATATGCAGTAGAATCATTACAAGACGCAAGAGAAAAGAGATGAGAAACACTGATATACGAACGCATAAAATAATGACAGTTTAGATAAACAATGTGAGGTCGAAGAACTTTTGTACCGCTGCCATTTCTCTGGGTCATTATTTTTCTGTTTCTGTTCACGTGATTAAAAGCTTTTTTTCATCTTTATTCCTACAAACTGTGCAACACATATTTCATTAAAGTAATGGAACGTTTTATATAATAAAGTTAAAGGGGGACGTAGTTTTTAAGTAATGAAATTAAATTCAACGAAAAAGAACAAAGTAATTTATTATCTCTGCAAACATAATTCAAATTCTTTCTTTTATTTGTTGACAATGAAAAACAGTTTCGCACGCAATAGCACTTTCAGTATTTAATAAATAACGACTTTTTGTGTTAATAGGTAAAAACAAGCCATTTAATCAATTTATTACATATTGTAAGCGAGTTTGTAAGTTAATAGCACTTAAAAAAATTTGATTTTCCAATTTTACGCTTAAAGGATTACTAACAAAGCTTTGTATTTTCAAGCAACCAAACCAGTAAAATTGAAATTCACCAATTTTTCCAATTTTAATATAAGAATGTGTATATTCTAAATACTATCGGTAAACTGCATAATGCTACAAGAATTGTGCAAAAATTGCCCAAAACGTTCTACATAGCAGATAATTGAATCTAAGACACCAAATTCGACATGTTGTTACTTCTTGGGTAGTAAGTGCTGTAGAAAATAAAATGTTTCAAGATTTTAATTAAAAATTAATAAAAAAATTATCTCCAGTATGGCCGAAATAAAACAATCTGTGATTCATAATTAAAAATGAGAATGAATTCCAAAGAAATGGCACATAAAATTCGAAGCTGAAATTTAGATCCAAAATCTCACAGGTATTTACCAAGATTTTACAAAATCTTTCTACAGTACTGAATTTCTGAAGCATAATATTTAAACAGTTCACATTTCTACTGCTTATGAAAATGTTAATTCTATAAAAATATACAGCTGCACACCGTTTATACGTTTCTTAGTTATTTACATAGTCAGGATTTTTAACCATTGTAATTATAACGTATTTAATTCATAAAATAGAAAAGACGCAAAACTTCGGTTATACGCCATTTTATGCCTTTCAAAATTGGCATTTTTTTTTATCTCTGTCATTACTTTTTTGTCTTTATTAAGATTAAACTTTTTCTGGGAAGCAGGGAAGATAACATCCTTTTTCTCTTTGCTATTTCCAAATAAAGAACGCAGGAAAGGTGGAACATTTGGAAACATCCCATGCCTGGAGGTCGGGGAACGGATAATGGAAGGATTAACACACTTTTACTTCACTAGACCGGTCTGTCTCATAAAAACTTCATTTTTAAGTTTCTATGTCTTTGAATACACACGTTTATTCTTTTCCTTTCTTAAAAAACTTAGAATTCCAGACGATAATATTAAGATAAAGATATTTAATTAAACGCATAAATCATTTAAAATGTAAATCATGTAATTAATATTAAATATACACAATAAAAATATGATTTTCCCCTCTCACTTTTATGATAAGTATTTAATTTTTGATTTTGATCTTTATATCAGTATTGTGTAATGATATACTAGTAGTAACTTAAAAAATTAAATAATAATTAATAATAATTACATTAATGCTTTTATTAAATTAAAATTAATTAATTAATGTAATTAAAATCAAGTAATTAATTAATGTGATTAAAATTAATTAATTAATTAATTAATGTAATTAAAATTAATTAATTAATTAATTACTTAATATAATTAAAATTAATTAATTAATTACTGTAATTAAAATTAATTAATGTAATTAAAATTAATTAATTAATGTAATTAAAATTATTAATTTTAATTAACTGATAGCGTTAAATTTGTAATAAACGAAGTTATACGTCATTTCACTTATATGTCTTTTTATATTGATCCCATGAAAAATATACATACTGCAATTTATTGTCGTTGTAAATTTATACATAGATTAAATATCTTGTATGACAATTTATTTTTAAGTAACTGTTAAATAAAAAAGTCATCTGATTTAATTGTTTGCATAATGCATTCTTAACATCAGATCGGATAAATGAATGATACAGTACATTGCAATCATTTTTGAAAGAATCCAGTTGTATTTTTATTTATTTCTTGTTAACAGACACCTGTGTTTAATATACATTTACCAATATTTACACCAAAAAAATTCTGTATTGGGTAAATTTAAATTTTAATTTCGAAATTACTTTTTCTAGTAAATGTTTGAAAAAATATTTTCAGTTCACTTTTATTAAATTGATCAGATGTCCCAGACTAAGCGACATTTCAAATTTTAATTTTACATTAAAAATATATAAATATTGAAATTTAATTTTTAGAAAATTAGCTCCTCAATGTTTTTTCTGCTTGATTTTTTTTCTATACGCAGAATATCAGCATTATTTTGTAAAGAAAAGAATATCTTTTTTTTTTTGTCACCTTATTTACTTACTTACTTTGCTTGCTCAGAGACAAAATTGCTATTTCACTGCTCATGTGCAATGATTGAAAATAAAACGTAAAAAAATATGTACGTTCTTTAATAATACAGAATTATTTGCTTTTGAATATATTTATTTTCTAATGTATCATTATAAATAAGCAATTGTCCTGAATTGTGGGAGAGTTAACCAATATGTAAGGTTTTGGGTACTTTTCCGTTAGCTGGGCTCAAGCAAAAACTCGCCAAATAATGTAGAATTTCGCCAAATTCGCGTTTGGTTCACAATTGGCGACATTTGCGCCCGGCTAACGGAAAAGCACTACATTTTGTTCCAGATTTTATTAAAATTTTCTGGATTTTTCATGTTTTTCACTTTTTCGTAAACACAGAAAGTATTTCATCTTTTAAAATAATCCGAACTCGAAATTTTTAAGGATTTCCACGTTTTATACTTTTCTGAGTTCGAAAAACACATTTTTGGAATTATTTCTGTCTGAGAACACGATAACTTAAAACGCTTCGACCTATATAGATGAAATTTGATATATAGACTTGACATCAAAATTGTAGATTCTTATCAAATTGTTGAATGAAATTTTGGTACTCTTCCGTTAGCTGGGCGCAAGCGAAAAATCGCCAAATAATGTAGAATTCCGCCAAATTTCATACGCCAAATTCGCGTTTGGTTCACAATCCGTTCGCCGGGCTCAAATGAAAAATCGCCAAATAATGTAGAATTCCGCCAAGTTCCTTACGCCAAATTCGCGTTTGGTTCACAATTGGCGACATTTGCGCCCGGCTAACGGAAAAGTACCGAAATCGATTCATGGGAAATCTGTCTTTTCTACTGTCTGAGTACAAATGATTACAATTTCTAAAAAATATACAGATCTAGGTACAAAAAAAAATTAGTACACAGGTTAATCACCTAAAATGTAGATTCACATTATATTTTGGATCAAATACTCAAAATTTGACTTTCCATTGCCCGCTTGTATTTTTCAAAGGATATAAACAGGATCATAAAAACTTTAACAATTTAAATAAATGTAGATTTTTATCAAATTTTCAACCAAATCTTTCAAAGTGTTGATAATCTAGTTATCGTATGCATGCAAACGCATTGGCACCACAGAGCAAGGACATAAGTGAATGAAATTTAATATAGCAACTTGCGATGACAATAGTTCTATATCAAAATTTATTTCATCCGGTAGGAAAAAAAACGTCCAAAATATATATTAGATTTTCTGATGCTTGTGCATTCTCCTTCTAACCAAGATTAATCGCTAAAATAATCACCATAGATCGCACGCTATATTCGAAAAAGCACTGGATAACAAATATCGATACTTCGTAACTATTGTTCGTTAATGTCACGCAATTAATACACAAGTACCAGTTCTCTTTATCTTCACTACGAGGCTCAAAACTCTCATATGTGGAAATGCAAATAAATATCGTATTTATAGTGTAGCGATTGGTCATAAGCGAGGACCGAACTCGCAACGTTCGTAGCCTAGTAAGAAGATCACAAGACAAAAGTAATGACTCGTGTCCCGTAGCTGTTATCTGGCTTATAAAGCTTCACCGCATTACTCTCCCTCCAGTCAGTCGGAGGTGAGACGAACGATATTTTGTCCCGTTTTTTTTTTTTTTTTTTTTTCTGTTATTAATGGTGATATTGGCTGTTGCGCCTTATCCATTTTTTTTCATTGGCTGTCTGGTAGAGGGCGCCACAACAGTTGTATGAAGGTTTGCGTATTTTTCGTCATCGGGTCACCAATATAGCGATTTGATTATAGCGAGGACCGAACTCGCAATGTTTGGGTTCGTAGCCGAGTAACAAGACAAAAGTAATGACTCGTGTCCCGTAGCTGTTATCTGGTTTATAAAGCTTCACCACAATAGCATTCATGCGTTTTACCTTTGTATGTCCACATTTTTTATGTGAAAGGATGGGGTATAGCATTTTCATACGAGAATCTGCGGGAAAGTTTCGGGGAGACTAGTCACGCTGGTTTACTTATAAGTTCACATCGAAAAATTGAAAATGATGTGAACCTCTTTAGTCCGAAACATCGTGGCATGAATTTTTTTTTTTTGGGGGGGAGGGCTTACTTTTTCTAACTTGATAGTGTCATCTGTTTCTTTCAGTGCGTAAAGTTTTTTCAATTGCACAATTTGCAGAAGATATACCAGCCTAAATGCAATATATTTGTTAAGATACCCAGTATTTCGATACGTGTTAAAGTTTTAGTAATGAAAAAAAAATCGTATATTTATTTTTTCCAAGTGCTTGAGAGTTATTATTGAGAGAAATCATACTTATTACTGAGAATCTTGCCATTTTTTGCATTGAGTTGTATAAAAGGGAAAAAATTGTCAGAAAGTCATGATTAAAATCACTATTGAAACATTTACTAACATTTGAAAAGAGATGTGTGGAAATAGATTTGATATCACTGAAAATATTGAAAGATTTTTATACATAATAATGCTTTTAGATGAAAACCACCAAAAAATAATTACACACAAAATCCAACTGTCGATTCAAAGAATACAGACAAAGGAAAGACAATGAAACCTGGGATATTATCATGTTACAACATTCTATAATTTCAAATGTTCTCTCATTTTTTTTTCCTATTTTATTTATTTGTTTAAATTTTGTCCGTTTCTTGCAATTGAGCTCCCAATTTTGAGAGTGCCCCAGTTTATAATTTATTAAATCTGTTTACTTTTATTCTATTCTATTTAGCTTTCTTTTTTACTGCATGTTTTGAAATCATTGAGTAAGAGAAAACACTTGTCTTACTGTTTCCATCTTTTTTTTTCCGTGACGCAAGACTTACGAAAGAGAAATCTGAAAGAAAAAGAGGCGGGAAAAAAAAAAAGAAATTTTCGCTAAGAAGGCCAGAAAGCGTTCTTTCTTTTCTTTTCTTTTTTGTTTCCGAATCTTTCATGAGATGCACATCCCTAAAGATGCAGAAAGCCGTAAATCAAAGCAAAGCATTTCTTTTCTTTTTGTCGTTTCGTTCGCTTTTCTGTGTGGCAAGCGCAAATCTCAAGGTCTGAGCGCGAGAACTTTCCTTGGAAAAGTGAAAGCCCGCATTTTGGAACCGCAACTGTTGGAATACCATTTCACGATATGTAAATTTGGCTGGAAATATTCCTCGGTAGAATTCTGTGGAGAATTCTGGAAGAATATTACACTTGGAATAAAGCAACAATGAAATTTTTTATGCTTTGTTGTTGCTCTCTGAGTGGCAACTATGATGGTTTAGTTAACAATACAAGGAAAACTATGTTGTGAAGTATTACATCCAGTAAAATAGCTTTAATACGATATTTAAACCTTTAAATCTAATAATTTATTTATTTTAGCAAAATTTGGTTTTAAATAACATTATAGGGAGAGTTCATACAGCCAATGCACAATCGCAGTAGTATTCAGTGCAGAATTCTGGAAGAATATTACACTCGGAATAAAAACAACAATGGCATTTTTTTATACTTTGTTGTTTCTCTCTGTGTGGCAACTACGATGGCTAAGTTAACAATACAAGTTTTAATATTACAAGGAAAACTACGCTGTGTTATATTACACCCGATAAAATAACTAATACGATGCTGAAACATTTATATTTAATAATTTATTTATTTTAGCAAAATTTAATTTTAAATAACGTTATAGGGAGAGTTCATACAGCCACTGCACAATCCCAGTAGTATTCCGTGGAGAATTCTGGAAGAATATTACACTCGAAATAAAAACAACAATGGCATTTTTTATTGTTTATTCTTTGTTGTTGCTCTCTGTGTGGCAACTACGGTGATTAAGTTAACAGTACAAGTTTTAATAATACAAGGAAAACTATGTTTTGTGCCGATTAAATAACTCTAATACGATACTGAAACATTTAAGTCTAATAATTTATTTTAGCAAGATTTAATTATAAATAATATTACAGAGAGAAATCATACAGCCACTGCAGCACCTTCAACGTTATATGATTTAAATTTAAGTGTTCATTTGGTTAGATTTTCCCTTAATATTTATACCCGTCAACTATGTAATCAGTTTTTTCGTCACTGAATCTTCATAGCAAAATCGGAGATGGAAAAATCTTGAGTTTTTTCAAGGACATAGAAAAAAACGCTCAAAAGGCTATAATTCCTTCCAATTCTGATTTTCATATGCTGCGTATGGGTCGTAACTAGCAGAACTGCTTGTTATTTTATAAATATTTTTAATTGTAATTTCTTTTTATTCAAACCAAAGATTTTGAACAGAAAAAGGAAAGAAAATCTTGATCCCAGAGTAATAAAAAAAAAGCAATTTTATATTTTTTATTGAAAAAAGACATTTTACATGACCCAAATATGATAAAAGGTAGGAAGAGGAAGAATTATTACTGGTAAATAAAATTAATAAAAAAATATTATATAATTAATTTTTTCCTTGAAAATAAATGCGAAAATGTCTCTTATATGTGTGTTTATTTTAATCTCCATTCTCCTCTTCTTTTTCCATCTTCTCCTCAGCTTCAGTTGTGCAAATCTTTATAAACGAAAGTAAAGAATGTATGAAAAATGTAGAATATATTTAGCAATAATTAATGATATTAATTTTGAACAACAACTATATTAAAATATTCATCAACTTCAGTTCACTAATCTTATTATCAACTTCTTATTAATTCAAATTTAACTTATTTAAATTTTTTAATCATTCATACTTAACTAGAAAGATGCCATCTTCAATTAATGAAGAAATACCTCATTGCCCAATTAATATACTGAGTTGTACTATCCCTTCAATTACAATGTGCAAGCCATTGTTGTGTCTAAAAAACAAAAATTTCCATTGATTATTGCTTCTTCATTCATGCAATTTTAATTTTTATCTCTTTTGAAAAGGATTTTATAAAACTATGTAATTTTTCTCTTAATTTTGTCGTCTAATATTTTAACATATGTATAGTAGAAATACATCGTATATCAACATAGTGTTATAACACTATCAGTGTAACAATGATAAAGCAGATATTGCGTTAAAGGGCAATAATTTGAGTAATTTTTACATTTCCTTGATGCATATTAACAGACATTTATTTTTTGTCTTATCAGTAAATTATTCTCATTTTCTCAAAATTTCTTTATCGGTAGTCTAAAATGATATTTGTAATCGCAACGCATATTCGCACAACTTTGGCAATTCTGTCTCTTGTACCTTTAAACCCAGCCAAACTTAGTCAAAGCATAACCACCTGTGACAGGCTTATTTTTCTATTAACAATTAAAGCTTCTGTTTTGAAAAGTTTCGAACGAAGTCTTTTTACTAACGATTCAGTAATCCTCAAAAACAATGATGAAGCTACTTTTTCGAAGGGTTGTGGCCTTCCATGTGATTCGCTGCCTCGGCGTTTGGTGGGTCAAAGTGAAAGCAATGAACTCAATAGTTTCTCCGAGGAATTTTGATACCGTGTCATGGACCTTCTTTTGGTCTTTTTCCAGAAAAGTAAATGAAAACATCTGTGCCTACCCGTGTGGCACACCGAAAAAACAAGCCTGTTGTTTTTTCCCCAACGTCGTCTTTGAACAATTCTTGTTGATATTGGCCGACGTTCAAAGGAGTTACCCAAGTCTTCGAGTCTCGTGACTCGGAGATCTTCACTTCCTGATACAAAAAACATGGTGGCGAAAAGGATTTCGGGGAAAATTTCGGTTACAGATTTCTCTACAAGATATCGAGTTTCAGAGGATACTCTGGGCAAATTTCCTGCTCAGTCGGACTTCAGAATTTATTTTTCGTAAGTTCAGAGCAAAAGAAAAACTCATTTTTTTTCGCAGGATTATGTGCCATATATATTTCTTATGTTGGAACTTATTTATTAATAGTATGCCGTTTGCGAATTTTCGTCGAAACCGTCTATCATTGGCAAACATAATCAATTGTTTAACATGACATCTTGGACAGTATTTTTTGGCGACTAACCGCTAATTGTAATAAACATGGCGATTTTTAACTTTGGCAATTTTTTGTGGCATATTTGGAGCAACACTTTAGCATCTTCATGTTTTGTTATAATATTAAAAATAGTACCGAATGTGGCGAAAGATGTCTTTTCTCGTCTGACATTTAAATTGCTGAATAGATAATGCCACACTGAACATTCGTAAGTCCTCTTTCCGACTAATCTCTTATCCACGTAATGCACCTCACCGCAAACTGTCGTAGAATCATCCGGGCGTTAAAATTATAAATTTTTCGCCCAAATAAGTTTTAGTTTGAAGAGAAACATATCTGGCTTTATCTCCATTCATTCGTTTTAAACCATTTATCTTCATTTATTTGTGATTTATTTTCTTAAATCATTTTGGATTATACTATTCTGCACATAATACAAATAAATTTAAAAAGTTCAAATGGATTGTTGGCGATCATATGGTCAATCAATATTGACCGATGTTTTAAAGGAGCTTCCACCTCCGTTCTTGTGAATCAAGGTTACCTCGGAATCATGGTAGAATTAGGAGGCCTGACCACATGACTGCCCCCTGGACTTTCCATATGGATTGTCTTGTAGATTAGGTAGACATAGCAGGACAAAAAATAAACAAAATATTCAGAGGAATACAGTTTTATCTTATATAAAAAAGAAAAAAGCGTTTTTAAAATGATTTTTTTTATTTTTAACATTTTCTGATTTATTAAACATGTATTTCTGCGCAAATAAGGGAATTTTAGACACTCGAGAGATATATAAAAAAATTTAAAACTCTCAAAAACGTTTACATTTCTGGAATCGAATAAAGTCTATTTTACGATTCCAAAACAGATCGCCTCTAAATAGCGAAAACTTTGCTCTGTATCGAAAGAATCATTTCACCTTTCAAATGCCATTGAACTTCAAGAAACAACAACCTCTTCTAACTGAAATAAGTATTCACTCAAATAATGGAAAATGTGAGCAGAAGTTTTTTTTCTTCTAAAAACTACGAAAAAAGAAGAGAAGAAAAATGATAATGGCATTTCTGTCTGTTGAAATGGCTGTGAAAAGTTGATTGAATACTTCAGCTCCTAATATCGTCTGTAGTTATTCAAGAAAAAGTCTTTTTTTTTTTTGCGTAACATGTTTTGGAACAACTTTATTTTTAAATAATTCTATAAAAAAAACCAGTGTGAGAGTTCTTCACCATCTTTCTCATTAATATTTATGCAATATGATAAGCTTTACATTCATAGAATAATACAAAAAATAGAGTATGAATTTTGGAATTATTTCCTTTAACTTATTGCATTCTAAATTTGAGGTTAATCTACAATGTTCAAGCTGCGATATTCAATTTATATTTTAGTTTGTTGAGTTTTTGAACCATCGCCTTTACATATACAAAAGAAGACAAATGAATAAGCAGCCAATTTTCTAAATGATTTCGTCCAATATTTTGAGCATATCTGCAAATTTGGTAATAAAATTATATACCAAATTACATCCATCTAATTTCTTATGTCTTTGAATTATGTTAATATGCATACGAGTGGGGAGGCAGACATATTTTCCTTAGAAGGAATTTGGCCAGAATTTGACAGTGTAGTGGTTACATTAACTCTACCACCTTATTTTTGATACAATAGATGGCGTTACTTTATTAACATGAAGGTATATTACCCATAATCCTCTTGCGGGTCATTATTAGATTGTATTCTATTGAGTGTCTTGTATTTTTTCATGTTCGCTTTGTCCTGTGAAATGTGGAACCTAAAAAATATTTAAATAACTGTTTCTGAAACTCGTCTGTTATTTTCATCAACCTTATAATGAAGTTATAAAGAATCTTTCCCCTCTACAACAGAAGATATAGTGTAAAAGATGCAAACTAAATTTCATCTGTGTATCACTTTTCATTTTCAAGATATCTTTGTTTTAGATTTTGAAGATTACAGTATTTTAATTTATTACGTATAATTTATTACATTATTTGAGATAGATATTGCATTTGTTTAATAATTTCTAGTCCGAAATAGAAAGATTTGCTTGTGCTATATAGTAAAATAAGGCAAAAAGGAATTTCTCTTTCTTTCATTTTATTATCGTTTTATCAAAATTATCGTTTTCTCATATTTTTGAATCCAGTTTTCTTTAACAATGGTCTATCAAATTCAAATGATCAAACTTCCATTCCGTTTCCCACGTGTTAGTTCTCTAACATTTAATCGTACTATTTTCTTATATACTTTGTATATGAAAATGTAAAAATAATATTGGAGATAAAAAAACAATCAATCAGGAGTATTTTTGGCACTAAGTTCCCAATTCGAGTGGAAAACTTGGTTTTTCTATCTAAAGAAATTAACTTTTTTCTTTTCGCCGAGATACTCGAAAACAGATCGAATGCAGACTACATGCCATCCCCCTCTTCTATTAACCTATGATATTTGCGGCCTACGGAAGGAACCATAAAAAGCTTTTTAATGGCCCCGTGGTGTACATGTTTTTGTGAAATGTTTTAGAGTAAATAAAGTAGCATGGAGATTTTTAGGACAAACCTTGTTATAGTATCTAACTTTAAAGTTGTAGAGATATTCTAGAAAATCCTGTTCAACCTAGATATAAAAAAATCAAATATGGATGAGTAAATATTTAAATTATTTCTGTACTTAATCTGTATGAATCCGATTTTTTAGACATATTAAACAAATAAAGGTAAATAATAAATATTGAGAGTTTTTTTTTATAGAAGACGATTTAATCAGTGAATCAACAAAATAGAAAATATTTTTTGTATCAAAAATTTGGAGATAAAAAACACTAACTAAAGTTTGAAAAAAAGCCTTTGAAAATTTTGAATTATAATCACATTAACAACACATTCTAGTTTTTCTGGAATGCATATTTTACAATTTTATTTTGTGATATTCATTATGATTTAACTTCCTTCTCAAGTCGTTTCTAATGCTTCACATTTTTGCAATTTTTGTTTCGATTTTCATAATTTTTTTATTAAAATTTATTTCCAGAATTTAGTACACTGCTAAAAATATTTTATATATTTTTATTCTTTCATATATTTTATAAATTGATATTGTAATTGCTATGGAGTCTTTAATCAATTTCTCGTAGTATAAATTTGGATTTTCCTACGTTTCTATTATAATGATCCTAATTTTTTACTTTAATAAGATATGAAAATAAAAATACCAAGGTACAATTCGACGATCTTTTTACATCTGTTGTACTTATATCAAATTAAATTTTCTGACTCTAGCAATAACTGAGCGAAATACAAACTTTTTTTTATTAAACTATTAGAATTTCAATTTCCTTACAGAACTAATCATATTGATCTCTAATTACCTTGAAGATATTTTTACTGTAATGTGGCGTTTCAAGCTTCACGTCTACAACTGTTGTTAAAAGACGAAGACAAGCATATATTACACTGCGGGCCATCAAAAATAACTATAATCTTATAATGTCAGGAAAAAAGATGGAAGAAAGCGTTCTGTTCCTCTAAAGGAATTTTATTTTTAAAAAAATATTTTTAGATTTAATCTGTCTGATATCAAAAAGTTCAATTATCGAAAAAAAAATCCGTAAATATTTCTTTTTAGTTTTAAATCAATTGTGATAATGGCAGAAAATAGTTAAACCAAGAACTAATCACATGATTAGCTATTTTCTGTAAATTAATGAATACATAAATGTTTTTTTAAAATTTGAAAGTTAAATCTCATTTTTCAGCTGTCTGCTTTCATCAGTATTACCACATCAAATTCGGTATTCAAGAATTTAAAAATGTTGATTTGCTTGAAAGCTGCATAAATATCCATGCTTAGAAAGAAAATAAATATTTTTATAATGCTAATTTTTAGAATTATTTCTACTTATTCGTTGTACGCACGTATTATTTTCTTTCAAGCAGACATCCGGCGTTGTCAACAAACCATGACCGAAATAAAAAAAAATGCGAACTTAATGTTAAGAATATGCGTTATATTTACGAGTGCAAAACGACATTATATTTTGTATGCTTCTTGTTCTTTTTTTTATCTGTGGACAACTTTGTGTGAATTGATATTTGCTTTTTGCTTTATAAGATACGTGGAATTTCGTTTTCATGTAAATTCGCAACCTACAAGTCTTTGTTAAAAGCAAAATTTTCAAGGAATCGACCATTTTGTACTATTACATTGGCAACACGTCCTAGATATTTCGAATTAACCATCGAGAATTACAAGCAGTGTGCTTCAGTTTAAATTTGTGTTGCTTTAGTAAATTTATATATGTATTGCAGTTTATCCAGTTGCATCCTTTCTTAGCAAGCGATGTGAAGATCTTTAATATAATTATACTCAAGAAATTTTTGGGGAACTTTTATCTATTGTGCAAACAATTTAATGGTATTGAAATTTAAATTTCAAGTTCATGGGCAATTGGTCAAAAATTGAGTTCGCAAGTAAGATTATCAACTATCTGCTCTCCAACGGTCCAGAGAACTTCAACATCTACAAGTCGAAAACTTTGCATAAGTGACCTGAAAATATTTCTTCCAGAATTTTTTCTAGATCTTTATAAGATCGTCTGTTCCACACAATCTTTTCAATCATGTATTTGCATCAACTAGAATAACAATAGACATTTTCACCAAATTATTCATTTTATTTCTGTTTAATCCGAACAAAGGTAATGGACACCGTCCTCAACTAGTTTGACTACCTGATCACGAGGTTTACCTTTGTGTTGAATCTACTTTTTTTCCCGTCGAAAAGCAGTGGCTAGAGGTGGAGAACTCCCCACCCTTTCCTTGAAGTTTTAATAAGAATTCTATCTGCATAGCTGAGATAATGAAGGCAATAAATGTCTCAGACTGCTACAAGTAAAGTTCGGAATCGTCTGTTACGTCAAGGTCGATAAAAAAAGTTATAACTTGACAATTATCGGTAATTAAAAAGCTAATATAATTTCAAAAAATAAAGCTGTTATCATTCATTCTCCGCTTCTTTCCATAAACTAGTATCTCTGAAAATAAAAACTTCTTGGTTCAAAATCGTTTGCATAAATTCAATGTTTTTATTAAAAGGTCGCCTGGACTCTTTATCAGCGCCATCTGTATTTTCTTGCGTGAATACAGATGGCGTTTTACTATCAAAAGTTGCGGATCAGTTTTGATCTGTCTTTAACTTTCTGAAAATTTTGCTAGAATAAAAAGCTGCTTGTTCTGAATAGAAGCTCGATAGTAATATAATTAGAAAATATTTTATTCTTATACAATATTAAGTATTTTGCCAATTGAAAGAGGAAAATTTTGAGGTTAATAACATAAATATAATTTATAATTCGTTTTCGAAGATCAAGTCCAAAGTTTTTTTTTTTTCTTTTTTTTCCATAATTGATGAATTCCATTTCAGATTAATCTAAAATGGGTTTTTAGTAAAATGGCCCATATTGATTTTATATACAATTTTTCAAGTTGGTTGAAAGCAACAATTCCAACTATAGAAATTTCTGTTAATTTCCAATCATTATCAAATTTAATGAGATTGTTTCATTTTATCATAATTCAAAAACCATTAAATATCCATAACTTTAGACTAGATACGCATTCATCTTTAGTAGAGAATTGTGATAAAAGTTTACCACCGTAAGTATAAAGAATGGACATAAGAATAAATATTTACCACATTCATATTAAAATTTTAGTATTTATTTCTTTTATTATAACGTTTATAGTTTTCATTATAATATTTAACTCTTTATTAATTTTTATTTCCAAAAAATCACTGTAAATTGTCACGTGCGTGAGGAAAAAATCGTTTGGAACATTTTTAGTTAACAGACAATTGAACCTAAAGCTACAAAATTTAACAGTTTCTTTTGGGGTATTAGATGTTAAAAAAGAAAGTGTTTTTCGATTCTTAATTAGATTTCTAATTAAGAATTAATCATAACATTAGGGTTTTCTCTTGGTAACCTCAGCACATACTTAAAAAAAATGCATTTTGAAATTTAAAAAAAATTAGTCTTTCAGTTGCAAAAAGAAGTATTTTTATTCAATTTGTTTCACTAATTTTAATAAATTTTTAAATATTTTTTAAACTAATTTTACTAGAACATCTTTTATTGTTTCACATATAATGTTTACACATATGTGCGTACAAAATGTATTAAAGTTTTTTATGCGCGTTATCATTAAAGACTAAGTTTCTAAAAGTAATATATAGAGCTGTTATCTTTAAAACATCTTCACACTGCTCTGTTTCAAACTAAAGGCTGGTCTGCCGTGGCCTGGTGGTAAAGTCTCGGCTTCGGAACTGGAGGTTTTCAGGTTCGAGACCCGATTCCATCATGGAACCGTCGTATTAGAGGGTCTGTTGCCCGGAACGAACCGCTGGTGTGATGTAGAATTTTAGAGAGGAGATTCCAACTCAAGTGTCATCCTCTTCATCTGACCAAGGTTCAAAATTACGAGGTCCGTCTCAAAATAGCCCTAGTGTTGCTTTAAAAAACTGGACGTTTGTATAATTAAACTAAACTCAGACTAAAAGCTCAAATCTTCTCCAATTTTTTATATTAAAATACATTTTCCATCATATATTTTGACTGAAAAGAACGAAATCACTAAAATATCTTCAAATTTATATTCTTACATGCCGCTTGAAATAAAGAAATGAAATTAAACAGATTTTTTTTTTTTTTTTGAAATTTATGCTTCTGTTTCTTTGCCCTATGAAGTGATAATTAACGCAATGGCAGATTCGGTATTTTATGGCGTACATTACTAGGCCCCTCTTTTAATAAACTAGTCCATTTTGTTCAACATTTCAACACACTTTTAACATGCAAATGATTTGTTTTAGGCTAATCTTAATTTTTTTCCTATTAATTTTGTGAAGATGTATTTGTTTTTATTTATCAATTATGACTTCCTAGCACCATTTACAATTGCGCACTATGCTACTGAAGCAGAAGTTCGATATTTATAAATATTCTAGATGAAACGTAATGAGAAATATAAGAGCCTTGTTTTATTTGTTGCATTATACTTGATAAAATGTATATATTTTCCTATAATTTCATAATTCATATTTTTATTTGGCAGCTCGGAAAATCTATTTTTTAATCGCTCTGCTTGTGACTGTTTTTCAGCTTATCGGACCTAGGCAGCTGCCTAGTCAGAAATTCATTACTGAATTAGTGGTTGAAGATTAAATATTCTTACACTGCTTTAGAATAGGGTACCGGCTCAGGTCATCTGACTATAGATCAAAATGACGAAATCCAATCTAAAACAGCCCCCGTACTATTTTCAAAACAGGAATCATAGTGTTTCAACTATGCGTTTACAGATTTTAATATTAAACGATTCTATTTAATGGAACAATCCACACACACTTTTTTTTTTATCATTATTAAATTTCGTTTTACCACACCTGTATCCTTGGAAATAAAAATATCAACCTAATTTCTGTACGTTTGGATCTAAATTGTTTTTATCACCTATTGATTAAAATTCCCATCAGGAATTTATTTCTCAATCGTAACCGTAACCAAGACGAGATATCCGAGGCGACAGTCAGACGAACCTTATGATCAATCCGAGCCAATTAGCAGATTTCGTTTTTTGAATAGATGAAACACAGAAGCCTCTCCATTTTATGGACCACTTCACCTGTTGGCATCTGTCCAAAGTAGAGGATGAAATACCTATTGCATGCTTTTTCTTCTTCTTCCTTTTATAGTTTGAGCAAGAAGAAGTACAAAAGAAATGAGTTGTTTTTTAGCTACCGAACGAACTTATCTCGACTTCCTGTTATCTAGAAGAATCCTTAAAAATGCTGTATGTTTTTTCGTGTTTTGGATGATTTATGTCACTAAAATTATTATGTATCTTGAAGTTTCGGTGAAAATGTCTTTAGCTTTAAAAATAAGTTGAAAAATAAATACTGTGCTGTGTTTCTATGTAGAAAAAAACAGACTAAAACTGACAGCTTTATTGATATATTGCCTGACATTAAAATTTCAACTAACATGCGTGTTTTTTTATTTTGAATTTTGACAATTAAATAAAAATCAGTATAGAACAGTAATTTAGTGATTTAAGATTGTTTTTTATAAAAAAAATGTAAGAAGTGAGTTGGTAGAGTATGTTAGATCAGAAAAAAATAAAATTTTGTTGTCTGAATGTTCTTATACAACATACCTCACAATTTTCTGCTCTCCTATCATTTTTTCAACATAATAATGTTTGTAAATTGTATATTGTGACATGAATAGTACAAAAAATTTTCAAAACTTTCTACAGAGCAGACTGCTTGTACCTAGAACTATTAAATCGTTATACGTACTTACTGCTTGAATAGTTAAATGCTTACTAAAAAAAGTTTTTAAAAATTAATTGAAAAGTTTTAATTAAAAATCAATTGATATTTAAAATTTTTATCCCTATAATTTCGATTCATATAATCGTAAAAATCATTCTTAAATAAATCTACCTACCTTCTTAGATAAATTTTAAAATATTAAAATTTCAATTATTTCCTTTTTATTTCAATAGAATTTTTTCCCTTCAAAATTAATAAATTTTAAAAATTTTAACTATATTTTATTATACTATTTTTTATTTCTTAAGTGACTGCATTTGCGTTGCGACCATATTAATTCTAGCAACATGCGCATAAAAAAGGATTTAAGAATACATTTTTATAAATGATATGAAGATACTTGAAACCAGCTCAAAACATTATCATATTACTATAATTCGAATAAGAGGTTGGAACCTCCTTTTTTTAAGCCTAAGATTTCAAAACCAACTCTCTGAACATTACATATGGTAAATGAAGCTCTTTCTGTACAAACTTATTATATAAAATTCGCTGTGTAAAACATCTATAATTCTGCGGATAAAATTATTTGGCATATGGATTTACTGATTAAAAGAGATATGCTTTATGTTTTTAAATGGATAAATATTAAGAAAAAACATGTAAAAATTAAAGTTTTAATAAATGATGTTTCTATTATATCTCTAATGATATTCTAATTATATCTCTTCAAGATGAAGAAATCTTTTGTATGTATTAGGGCTATTTTTTATAATAAAATGGATCGTTTTTAAAAAATTAACCAAAATAACTTTATTTTCTAAGCATAGGATAATGGCCCAGAAAAGTAATATTGGATAAAATTCAAGTAAAGTGATAAAATTATTGAAAATTATAAAACAGTTAATAACTATAAAAATTCAGAAAAAATAGGCAAGGATAAAGAAGTATAAATTTGATATATTTGATATTGCTTTTGCAATTTTTTTATTCAAATAGATTAGTACATTTTGATTATAAAATAACCATACGTTATCTGTGGTTAGAAATGAGAAGCTGGATCCTCACCTTTTTTAATTAAATATGATTAATATTTTTTCAAAAAAAATTATTTACTGATAATGAAACAGGACAATTCGGAACATCTAACTCAAATTTTAGATAAAGAACCGAAATTTGGAATTAAATTACATTGTGATTTATGTCTCTCTACTTTAAATTAACAATATTTTTTAGCACATTTGATAATATTTTTTTAGAACGAACTTTTTGAAATCTTTAACTTTTTACTCTATCTATTTCTAACTATCTAACTAAACTTTTTAACTTTATCTATTTCAAAACAATAACAGCAAAAAAACGCTTAATTCTCAGCTTAAAATCGCTGACTTCATCAGAGGGCTTGTCTATGACAAGTGCCATAACAGCAAAACAATACATATATTAAATAAACAAGAAACAATGTATTCTTTCAGTTTTTCTTATCTTTTTTGTTTCTTCCATTTACAAAAGAAAAATTGCTAACGTTTTTTTTAAATGCGCATTAAATAATTAAAAGATTTATTTTCTAGACGTTAGCTTATTGTTAATATCGAATTTAAAGTAGTAGTGTTTATCTATTTAAAAAATCGTTACTGTAATAGACGGTAATTCAATACGATAAGAAGTCATTTTGATTCCCTTTTAACAGTAATTCATTTTTTTTTTCATTTTCATTTTAAGAATTCATTTACAGTTATATGCATTCTTATCTGGATAGTTACACAACGGTTAAATACAGCTGATAATTAAACATATATTAAGACGATGGCCACGTGAAATGATTTTATTTTATATTCCATCATTTGCTCATACAGAATTCATGAATTAGGTGTAAGGCTATTTAGTTGCGTAAATTATATATTTTTCTTTTCAAATCGTTCCACCTTCTAGCCTTACCGTTGTCGACCTTGCTGTTAACCACGCCTGAACACTTCGTTGAGCCACCTGAACTGACAATGAAATGAATATGGAGCAACTAGAAAGCTTGCTGTTTCCTCTTCTTGACATGAAAAGAATAATTCTATTTAAAAAAAGTTCTTAAACGACGTAAGTCGTGTTCTTATGTTCTACTTCAGTTCGCATTCGTTACGTTACCTTCATCAGAACTGTTTGTTCTTTGCCATTCTGACACGACCTTGACCCCATCAAAAAAAAAGTCACACTTTCATAACAGTTCTTGTAAAGAGTTTTCAGTTTAATGTTTTGCGGTTTTACTCGCGACAGTGTGAACTAATACAGCGAACTGACTTTTCGAAGTAGTAGTAGTTACTCTGATAAAAACTAAAATCAATTCTCTTCGATATTTTCGAACAATTTATTTTAACTATGATAAATGATCATCTCAGGATTTAAAAAAAAATGAGTTTCGACTTTTACGTTGGCATCACATGATGACTAGGAAAAAGAAAAATTCAATACTATGTTCGAAAATGTATTACTGAAATGGAGAATAGAAATCGTTTGCGTGTTGGTGTGAGTACATTCTTGCCAGTTCTCAAGCGGTTTGTTTAATCTTTTGTGTGATTTTTACAATATTATTTCATAAAAACTTTTCCAAAAATATCTCTATATTTGAAGATCATATCTCACATCTTCGTTTCGAGAGCAGTTCTTCAAAATTCGCTGAATCAGTTCTTTACTAGGATTAAATCTGTGTATTGCTACTTTTTTTCCTACTAATGTTAAGTTTCACTTGTGTGGTTCCAAATTCAAGAATGTTTCTTCAGTCACTAGGTGTAAAAACGTTGAGCGTCATTTTATATTTGTTTTCAACAATGCATTGTGGAATTCAATTACTTTTTAGTGAATAATTGCACAAACCTTGTTATAATGGAAAAACGAAATGTGGATACTAAAGTGAAAAAACTCGTAAAAGTAATAAAAAGGTAAGTCACCATACTGAGATGGTTTATTTTCTTTTTTTTAAATGATATTTTGTTTAATATCTCAGTATAAATGAATGCCATATGAAATGAAATGAAAATGTTATTGATACATTTGATGAAATTGCTTTGTTACGGGACATAACAAAACGGCGTTTGTTTATAAATAGCTGTGGAATGTTACTTTTTTAGTTTTTAAATATGTCTAGCTATACAACTTTCTTTGGCTTCTGAAAACGAGTTAAAAATAGAATAGAAAATACGTTTTTAGGAAAAAAATTTTTTTATTATTATTTTTAGAAAAATATGTGAATTTTTATGAAACTTTTATAATTAAGAAAAACTATCCTAATCTAAAAAGGTATGTTTTTTTCATTCGATTTTGTAGATGGAAGTAAAAAAAATGAATAACTATTTTTATAAAATTACAAATTGCAATATTTCCTTCAAAACTTTTGAAAATATTTTACTGTTTTCTGTGATATTTTATGAGAAAGTAAACTTACAATTTCGAATTCTGACGTTCCGGCGTAAGCAAAATTCTGAAATTCCCAATGATAAATAAAATGATTTCGATCGAAATTTAAATTTTCTCTCAAATTTTAAATGAAATATATTTAGAGACAGCCCGGCTGTTCGAGTAAAGATTAGGACTACAACCACGAAACGAAGTAAGCTAGGTGGATCAAATTTGGCACACAGATTTAACATCTAAAACGTAGATATACCAAATTTGAAACCAAATCTATCGAAGATTTGGTAGTCTTCTGGCCTGTAGTTTTCAAAGCCTATAAATGCAATAACTCAAAAACGTAGCGACTGAAATATATGAAATTTGGTATATGATAATGTGATTGCAGTTGCAGATCCATGGCAAATTTTGGTTTTAATTAGTTAGAAAAAGAAATTCAAAGTACACATTCGATGTTCTGCTGTTTGTGTAATAACCACATCCTAGAGATTAATCGCCAAAGATGGCACTCTTAATAGATTTTGTTCGTAACAATTCTTAGCCAATGACACGTAATTAATAATACATAGATACGTTTATTAGTAAGAATATGAAAAAGTTTTAAGGAAACCGCTACACTTGTTAAAATAAAGGTCAATGTGACATTCAGTATAATAAGCCATTTTTATTTTTCATTTTAATGTGTTCAATCGAACAGTCCAGCCTCCCCCTCTCCCACCGTAATTCTAAAGCATCCCAGATCGAAGTTAAATTATTCTTGTCACTTCATCAGTTTTATCTAACGATTATTTACAATCTGCTACTGAATATATCTGACTTCATTAACCCCTTGAACTGCAATTTATTTTCAGTCAACACTGCTCTGATTATTAATTTTCTTAGTTTATAGAGGAGAAGATTGATATAGAAACTTATGGTGTTTCTTTTCATAAAAAAAATTACTTTTTCATAAATACGATTTTTTATGAAAAAACATCAACTCTTAATAATTTCTGGAGAGGGCAGACGGTCATTCTCAATTTTCTTAAGAAAGCTCATAACGATAACTTGAATTGGACTAATCAGTTCAGTTCAAGGTGTTAATATTGCTAATTATCATAACTGATAAGCTATATGACACCCAATAAAATGCAACTAACCTATTTCTTATGATCTCATATAAATCACTTAATCTACTTAAAAATTCTGCTCTATAACAGTTGTTTGGTAGAAATTAATTGTAAAGAGTAATTAATCGTAACAAGTAAATCAATTATGACAAGTTTGGTAGAAATTAATTGTGACGAATAAATGAATTATAACGAGTTTGGTAGAAATTAGTTGTAACGAGTAAATGAATTATAACGAGTTTGGTAGAAATTAATTGTAACGAGTAAAGGAATTATAACGAGTTTGGTAGAAATTAATTGTAACGAGTAAATGAATTATAACGAGTTTGGTAGAAATTAATTGTAACGAGTAAATGAATTATAACGAGTTTGGTAGAAATTAGTTGTAACGTGTAAATGAATTATAACGAGTTTGGTAGAAATTAGTTGTAACGTGTAAATGAATTATAACGAGTTTGGTAGAAATTACTTGTAAAGAGTAAATTAATTATTACGAGTTTGGTAGAAATTAATTGTTACGAGTTTGGTAGAAATTAATTGTAACGAGTAAATTAATTATAACGAGTTTGGTAGAAATCAATTGTAACGAGTAAATGAATTATAACGAGTTTGGTAGAAATCAATTGTAACGAGTTTGGTAGAAATTAATTAATTAACGAGTAAATACCATTTTGAATTCTGTATTTCCGGGGGAGGGGATATTAAGAATTCTAAGAGTACTCAATATTTTGTAATTTTTCCTGCTTTCTCTATACCTACTTTAAGCATCTCGTCCAAATCCCGAAGATACCGCAATTAAACAATATTTCATAAAGAAAAATACTCTCAAACCGAGAATCTGTTCAATTACTGCACTTGACAAAGCTGAAGTAAATAAAAGGGGAAAAAAATCTCAGACAAAAGAATGTTGGATATCCCCAGCTCATGTTCAGAGGAAAGAAAAATAAGATGCTGAATTCGTATTTTTAAGTTATCTCTAAATCTCATTATTTTGTTTTCGGCGACAGTTAATCTGTGGAAGTCTTATAAATGCAATGTTCTATTATTGACTAAAAAAGAAACTCTCAGGTGGAATACCTGGAATCCTATTTGACTCTCTAGTATGGTTTTAATCTGTTTTAAAAATAGATTTCCACGCGTTATATTCGTCAGAAAACTTGCAGGAAACGTGCGACCTGACGTCATGTTTTGTGTTTATTCGAATATCAAACATTTATGAAATGCGTTATTAAAGTTATAATGACGCATATTTTTTATCGTCATTAAATTTAAAGGAATACATTTCAGTTTTTGTTTCATATTGAGTTTTCATCAGATAATAAAGTTCAAAGTACAAATATTTCGCACATCCAAATACGTTTTTAAATAAAGCTAAAAGTTCGAAAATTTGTCCCGGTTTTACTAAATTCTATAAATATAGTGGGAACAAAATAATTCCACTAGTAATTGCTAAAAATATAACTCGAATGTATTGGATTTGTTTCTTTCAAATTCATTTTTAAATTTATTCATTAAAAAATATATTTTTTCGATTTTAAGAATATGTATAGATTTTTTTCAATCTATGTAAGAGTAAAGTTAAATTTTAATTAAAATCTACTTGTTAAAATTTTTACCTATTTCAAAACAAGAATTGCAATGAATAAATATTTTGATATTTAGATTGCAAAGATTAGTTTAAAAAGACAAAAATGCAAATGGTGTAAATATACATGCATCACTGTAAAGTGTATTTTTAAAAAGATAATATATATTCAACGCCATGGTTACAGTGCACCAGCCACCACCTTGTAAAAGAATTCTTTATTCTCAAATGTGTAATAGCAGACGGAAAAATTAATAATAGAAACTTTTAAAATGTATCATATTCGTTAACTGTTCTATTTACTTCGTGGCAGTCAAATTGCTCCTGTTGCCATTATAGGCCGACATTTTTAAAATTTCCAAAGGAATACGAAAAGTGTATACATATACATTATTATATTGCTTTTCTTAATTTTGCAATGTATAGTATGTTGTTTTTAACTTAACCTAATTTTTAATTTATTGATGTGTTGCTTTTTTTTGTTTATTCATTCATTACAGACTCATTTATTTTTAAAATGTTTGTTTTCTTTACAAATTAATTTGTAATTTAAACCTACGCCGCGATTAAAGAACTTGTGATTGTAATTAAGTTTATCCGATTTCTTAAAAATGCATGATCAGTAAAGCATATCAAACTGTCAAAGTTGAATTTTTTTCCTATGAACTAATTAAAGTACAGATTTACAGATAAATCAGATTGCGTTAAAATAAATAGTCCCATTTATTAACCAAATAAAACGCTAGTCATTTTTTTAATATAAAAATTTTTTTCAAAGTAACCATTTTTTATAAATAGAAATCTAATCAATATTTGGCATTTCTTGATAAAACAAGTGTAATTATTTCTTGAGTGAACTTTTTTTGAGTTTAGAGTGTCATATAAGTCTCATTAAAATGACATTTAAACTTTAAAATCAGATTATTGTATTCTAATTAGTAAAACGATTGCTAAACGTAGATTCTTTTTCCGTTTGATAAGAAATTAAATCAGATACGCCACATTATCCAAAATTACGCATTATCCATTGTTTCCAAGAAAATGAATAATATTAACAGCAAAGCACAGTAAAATGTCGGCTCACTAGCTAGCGACATTTTGACTACTTTATGTGTACATTCAGCACGTGGCAGAGCAACACGTGTTCATTCCTTACTTTAGAAGTCATTTGTGTTTTAATGTCACCTGAGACACATCTTAGCATACTCAAATAATTCGTGTCTGGGAGTTTCAGGTGTAGGACATTAAAATATCTGATTTGCAGTTTGCTGCATGTTTAGGTTTCTGAACTTCAATTCGGACTGATTTATATATTGAGTGGAGAGAGGAAATGAGTAAAAAAAGTAACTATTTATGTACAACTGGTCACACTGGTACTGACATCTGGTAGGTGAGCAGACGTCGAGGTTTAGTCGGGACATGTGTGTGTAAAAATATTCCAAATTTGGATTAAATGTTTTTGGTTATTCTGTTTATTAGTTTTCATTTTTTAAGCTTTTATATCTCAGCCGCTTGTAAACACCCCTGCAATTCAGCTCATATCTTCACACGAAAACAGACGAAACTCATAAGAGCACTGCAGGACCCCTCCCACCCACACACACACATACACAGATGACAACTGAAATTAAATATTAGAAGTTTCTAGTTTGTAATGAAATTTTGATTAAATAAGAAGCTTTTTCTCTTTCCTAGGGTTATTCAGGAACAAAACTTTTTTAAAGATGCAAAAATAAAATTAAAAAGTTGATTTCAAATTAATTTGAGATATAAAGAGTTAAATTGAGCCTTTAAGAAATTATCCTTCCCAGCTTTATCAAATATAATCAAGCTTATATGACTAATTTGAATGTACAAGGCTGAAAGAAAAAGAGTAGAAGTTCCAAGTACAAAAACTCATTATATATACTTTTCGATCTCTCTTCTTTTCCCTATATTTTCTTTTTATCTCTATTAAAAAAAGTTTTAAATTTTTTTTCGATGTTTTTAAATATTTTCTTATATTTATTTGCAAGTTTTTGAGGATTTATCCACCACTTCTTTAACTAACCTTTTTCGTCCTAAGGTTCTCTTACTGAAGCTCACAAATTCTTGTTGGTTATTCGTATCACGAGTATACATAAATTCTTGTGAAAGAATTATGACAAAATGATGACACGCACTACAATAAAGCAAAAATATAATCTTTGCTATAACAAAATTTAGAAAAAAACGGAGTTATGTTTCTTTCCTAAGCATGCGGGGTGACCCGAACGACTGTCATCCATATTAAAGAAACTTGACCCAATCTCTTTAGTACTAGATATTTTACGTCATCAGAATAGAGGTAATTCGACCCCATATCATTGTTATACAGACTAAAGAAGTGTAACTTACTTATTCAAATACTAGCAAAAATTAAGAAGGAAATTTCAAAATTTGCTTTTAAAAAATTAAGTCTTGTTTATTGTCTTTAAATCCTAATTGCTTGCGTTTTTCAATAGTAAAAATTCATAACTATTAGGAGTGATTGTTGTTTGAACTTAGTTAATAGTTTTAATAATTAATTAATTAATGGCTTTAAGCTGAGCTAATTTTTTTAAAATCTTATGATGACGTAAAATTAATTTTTGTGTTATAATATGTTCCAAAGTTATGAAGGAAAAAAAGGAAGAACCTTTTATTTCCTTTAAGGGGCTTAACAATTTTTTTTAATAACTCAGTTACTCCAGATGTTAAGGAATATGAGAACTGAATTTTGCTTTATTCCGTCAAGAGGTGTGAAATTATGAGGTTTAAACAAACAAACGATATTCAATTTTATAAATCTTTATAATTATTTTTCTTTATAAATATTTTATTCATTCAATTTGTTTTCAGTTGTTAATTCTTTTCATTCTTGTTTTAATACTTAGTTTCATGTAAATTATGTTCCGTGCATAGTTATTAAAGAAATTATAAAATTTCGTAGTTACATTTAAAAAAAATTATATTTCATTTAAATTTTTTGTTTATTTAATATGTCATGTTGTAAATGTCTTCAGGATTATTAAAAAGCTTTTGCTAACATCATCTGTCAGAAGCACTAGGCATTTAAATCTTTTTTTGTGATCCATAAATTCGAGAACAGCAGACGATAACCATTATATAAGAAAATGAAAGCTACATTTCAGAAAGAAATGGCATGAGTGATTTATAGTATGGATCATTGGTAGTTTACAAACTTTAAATAGTTAATAATACAAATCTTTCAGATCGTTTCATTGAAATATGCTGATAATATCACTAAATACTTAAAATTTCACTGCAAGTATAAAAGTCAGAAATGGACAGATAACTGCTCGAACAACAATGCCTAAAAGATAAACTTCCACGAATGAATCTATTTGTTTGAATCGCTAAAATTTATTCTTTGTTCCATGGTAGCTTTTCATTGTCATGCATGCATACAAAGCAATAAAACGAAATGTAAAAAATTACAACATCGGAGGGTTTGTATTCCTTCGTGAGTCTTGTTTATTATTTCCATCTGAGATACTACCAAGAAAGCCATCAAGTGTCTTCAGTTGCAGATCGTGACAGCAGTTTCTGTTATTTATATAATTGTTTTGATACACATTGGAAAGAACAACGCACTTTGGGCTGCAAATCCGTATTTTCTTTGTAGTTTAAACCTTGTTCTAGACTTGTAGCATTTTCTTACGGTTTTGATGAAATAAAGAACCTGCTTTATACAACTAAAAATAGATGGAAGTTTTAATGGATGGGAGTTTTAATATTTAAGGTTTATAGAGTGAATGGATACTCTCTTTCAATTGCGTGAATGCGGCATGCATATTGCAAAAGCCATTCTTTACAGAGCAGAATGTTTTAGACCTGGAGCTACAAAATTAGGTACATTGCTATATTTTGAATAAAAATTGCTGATAAAGAAAAGACTTTTTTTAAAAAAAAAACATTTGTTTGTTTTGAATAATCGAAATCGTAACATTTTTTTTTATTTAATATATATTACCACTTAATATTCGAAGCATATAAATGTATAAAAGTATTTTTAAAATTCAAAAAAATATATATAATAGCATTTTAATAATGTCATTTTTTTTGCCGAACAATTTTTCTCAATGTTTAATAAATTTTTAAAATTATATTTAAATATATTTTACTACTAAAAGTTATAACACTTTTTACTAATACCTTTTTCCGGCGTCCTGGCATAGGGGTAGCGCGTTTTCCCCGTGGGCGTCCTGGGTTCGAGTCCCGGTTCGGGCATGGTTGTTCTTCATCTGTGTTCTATCTGTGAGGTGTGTGAATGTGTCCCCTGTAAAAAGGGGTTGTGCAAGCGAATGTGTGAGTTTCATCTTCATATGAGCTAGAAGTCAGACTTCTGCCCTCGGGTGCTCAGGGGTCTTTACCTTCAGAAGCTACTGTACTCCCTTTCCGTGGTAACGCGGACACGACATCATCATCACTAATACGTTTTACTACTAAAAGTTAAATATAATTTTGAATTAATATATATTAAATTTACATTTAATAGTACCACCAAAACCGGGCCTGTATTTTTCAAGGTATTTCTTACAATCGATTGAGATTAAAATTGGGCACACAAGTGCAATTGTTGTCACAAAAGCCATGTCAAATTTCTTATATTTAAATCATAACGTTTTTGAATTATCACATTTAAATGCTTGTGGAAGTACCGACCGACAGACGATCAACCCTTTAGCAGATTTGGCTCCAAATTTGATACGAATATATAAATTTAGATGTTAAACATCTGTACCAAATTTTATCTATCTAGATCTATTCTTTTTGTAATTATCGTGTTTATATTCTGGCAGCCGGAAAGAAACTACCTGTGAATGAATTTCCTTCAAAATTTGACAGAAATGTAAAAATTTTGTGTAAAAATCATACACCAAATTCCGTCTATCTAGCTCAAAGCTATTTTGGAGTTATCGAGTTCAGAGGCAGGCAGCAAGATATAATTCTTAAAAATGGGTTTCCGAATACAGGGAGGTCTATGTCATAGAGATTCGTCAAAGTTTAAAGTTCGTATTTTTTTTTTTTAAATGATGATTACAGTACTTTTTCCTTGCCTATTTGTTTCGCTCTTCTACAATGAAGCAAAACGTTTCAGATTTGAAATGAAATAAATATATTATTACAAATTTACATTTATATTTTAAACTTTTTCATATATGGAGTATAGAGAAAATATAGTAATCGTCAGAAAATTCGAAGAAAAAGAGTAGGTTTTTTGAAAATTCATCAAAATTAGAGGTTTTAATGAATCTCCATGTTTCGGACCTCTTTGAGTCCGAAAACAACGTTTCAAAATGTCCATCTGTCTGCCTTCTGTGATAAAGATAACTCAAAAACTCTATAAGCAAGACAGATGAAATTTGATGTGCTGTCTTTATACCAAATTGGAATATTTCTCTCCAATTTTGAGTAAAATCCGTTCTGGGGAAGTCCGTCTGTCTTGATGTACGAATGAATACAAGTTAATATGATAATTATAAAACCAAGAGAGCTAGATAGATGAGATTTGGTACACAGATGTAACATTTATTGTGTCGATACCTATTAAATTTTGAGCCAAAACCAACAAAGGATTGACTGTCTGTACTTTCAGAAAAATCTAAATGCGATAATTAAAAAACGCAGTGACTAAAATACATCAAATTAGGTCATCAAATGGCTACAAGAGCAGTTTTATGTCAAATCTTTGTTTCAATCGATTGAGAAAAGCTTGTTTAAAGCACAAATTCAATTTTCGGACACTATTAATTGTAAGCCAGGGATTAATCGCTAAAAATCTCGCCAAAACACGATAGATTTAGAAATGCTAAATTGATGCCAAAAGTTAATATTTCGTAACTATTGTACGCCAGTGCCATGTAAATCGTTTTCTGGTATGGTAGGTTAATTAAAGAGTATGCGAGAAAGATTTGAGGAAACTATTCCCGCTGGCTACATATAAATACACAGTATTAATTTATTCAAGTTTAATGCTTTTTTTTTACACTTTATTCCTCATCACGTGAAATGTTATGTTATTGGAATGCAAAGAGTAAACACCTATTCAGATAAGAAGCTAAATGTCACGCGATAGCAAAGGTGTTTCCAACGTGGGAGTAAAAGGAATACTATCTATATGAAAACAGTGTCGATCTTTTCTGCTGTGCAGTGATTTCCTACATAAAACCTGTACACTTTTATTTCCCTTAAAATGATAATTAGTTTCAGAGTTCAAGGTGATCCCTCCTTTCTTCATCAATAGCGAAGAAAACTGCTTTGATAGGAAAAAAAGCATTATCAGAAGAATGAGCCCAAGATTACACATCAAGGATACAAATTGTAACCGAATAAGTGTCCCAATCACCTCCGGACTTCGGTCCCTTCTATCATCGACACGTGTGCCCGATCTGCCTTTTTCAGAAAGCATTCGCCACTTCACGTGACTTTTTAGAACGAGATATCCGCTTTTTTATTCCCTTACTTCTCGATAACTTACGTGTTGCATGGCTTTTATTTATGTTATTGAAACGTGCGATGATGACCTTTAAAGAATCGACAGACACTGCTGACGTTTTTTGGCGTTTTATCTGCATCTTAACCCCTTCTCATCGGCGAGTTATGTCGGTGGGGATGAGTTGAAACCTTTCTTTCCTCACTACTTAAATATAACTGGACGTCAAGGAACGCCATCATCTTTTAGTAGGGAAAGAACCGATTTCCGCCATTCGTGGTGTTCAAAAATAAACTGAAGGTGTTAAAAAAACGTCATATGATTCGGAATGAAGGGTTGATGACACTCATCGAATGTTCTTTCACCCCTTTAGGCGCACTGAAGTCCACATAAAGGATGTTAGCCCTTTTCTAAGAACTAGAAATTATTCCGCTATAAAACCGAGCGGAACTGAAACTATTTTAAGAAACGGGAAATATACCGTTGTGAGAAGATTTAGCTCTATACAGTTTGGAGGAAACAAAAACTTCTGCACAACATAAATAGAGATGGCTTTCTGCTCTTCAATTCTTCTATTATTTTTACTCTTACTGTTGTAATCGTCAAAAAATTCGAACTCCAGGTTTTGAAGACTCTGCACATTTTAGACTTACCTGAGTTCGAAAAACACATTTTAAAAATGTTCGTCTGTTTGTTTGTCTGAGACAAATTTAACTCAAAAACGCTCTGATCTAGAGAAATGGAATTTGACGTATAGCTATTTACCAAATTTGTCGATAGATATCTATCAAATTTTGAGCAAAATCCACTCAGAGGAAGTGTGTTTGTTGGAATATAATAAAACACGATAATTACAAAAGGAAGAGAGTTAGAAATATAAAATTAGCCTCTATATTGTAGCCAGCTATCAAATTTTGACCCAAATTCAACAAGGGATTGATCATCTGTCTGCCTGTACTTTTAGATACATGTAAACTCTATAACTCAAAGACTCAAATATATCAAATTTAGTATGTGATTTGCTGACTATAAGTGTGTTTTTGTTTCAATCGGTTGTGAAAAACGTGTGTAAAACACAAATTCGATTTTTGGGATTAATCACCAAAGATGACACAATAGATTCGGTAAAAATGCTTAATTCACGCCAAAGGTTAATAGGTTAATGCTAATTCAAGCCAAAAGTTTTGCGCCAATGCCATGTAAGGCGTACTTTGGGATGTGAGTATATGCGGGAAAGTTTTGGTTAAACCGCGCCCACTGTTTATTATTATTACCACCATTGGTAGCGCCATTTCTTTAGTATAAAATATAATTATCGAAAAAAATTACCTTAAAATGCTGCTTTCTTTCTTTTTAATTGCAGTTAATCGTTTTTTTTAAATCAAGACACAGCTTAAACTTCTTGGATATTGAAGTTTACTTTTGTTGCTTATCAAAAACAATCACTAAGAAACAATTAGTTTGAGTTGAAATTATGGTAAAGAATTGATGCCTAGATGAAACTTATGGTGACTTAGAAACTTTTGACATGGAACTGAAACTTTTATTGATTCATTTGTCATTGACTTTTCAACTTTTGATTATAATTCATGTAAATCATAATATTAATGAAAATGTGATTTAACAGAAATTAAGCCATAGATTAAGGCTAAGTAAAATCGTTTTTTGTTGATAATGAAATGGCTTACGTGGATTCTACATCACCATATGTAAGAAACTATTATGGATCTTTCTGTATTTCAAGAAATGAAATAGCAATCAGTACTATTAGCTTTTTATAATACTTATGGAAGGCAAGATAAGTGGAAGGAACGACAAAGGACTACCTGTTCTATTGCGTAGAACGGTTTCTTCATTGTTACTATAAATTACATAAAAATAATATTGATGCTAAGAAAAATTTGTTTGTATTGATTAAATTTAAAAAATAGACATTCACAGAAGTTGGTGGATTTAGTTTAGAATTAGAAAACAATTCCAGGGATAATACAATATCCCAATTGAATAATTTATCATGGTCTAGTCACATGAATATGGATAGATAGGCGGACAGACAGACTGATGTTGCATTAACAAATTTCATTCAAATTTGATTACTAATATACAGTTTGGATTGGTGTCAAGAAATATGTATGGATTAGTATCAATTATAGTTTGGATTGGTATCAAGAAATATGTATGGATTAGTATCAATTATAGTTTGTATTGGTATCAAGAAATATGTATGGATTAGTATCAATTATAGTTTGGATTGGTATCAAGAAATATGTATGGATTAGTATCAATTATAGTTTGAATTGGTATCAAGAAATATGTATGGATTGCTATCAATTATACTTTGGATTGCTATCAATTATACTTTGGATTGGTATCAAGAAATATGTATGGATTGCTATCAATTATACTTTGGATTGGTATCAAGAAATATGTATGGATTGCTATCAATTATACTTTGGATTGGTATCAAAAAATATGTATGGATTGCTATCAATTATAGTTTGGATTGGTATCAAGAAATATGTATGGATTGCTATTAATTATACTTTGGATTGGTATCAAGAAATATATATGGATTAGTATCAAGAAATATATATGGATTAGTATCAATTATAGTTTCGAAAGGTGAGACATCAAAATTCATCAAACTCGTTCTGTTTTTTCAGATATCGTGTTTCCAGACGCACATACATAATTCTAAAAACATTTTTTGTAACTCATAGAGGCCTAAAACATAAATATTCATCAAATTCATAAAGTCTATTTTTTACGATTCCAATTTCTCTCTCTTTAAATGAAATTTGTATTAATTTTTGTACACCTACATAGCCTACATTGAAGGTGTAAGGCACTGAATAAAAATTGCATAAATATTTTGCAATTTTTTTAGCTGGGATTTCAGCTTTATTTTGGGGATTCCAAAGACGGCAACATCAATCAATAAATATTCGTTGTTTATATAAACGAGAGGTCATGCCATAATCTTTTTCAAGCGCCCACTTTTTAATGACATTCTTCCACTTTTGTGAAGTATAGCAACGGCTGTTGATAAGAAAGTGTTGGTAAACATCTGCTTAGAAGAAAGATAGTGAATATCTTATCAACAATTTACAAAATGGACCTTTTGGTAAAAAAAATAATATTCAGAATTATGAAATAGTATTTCGAAATGACTGATTAAAATAAAATAAAAAGTTGATAGCATTAAAATATCTCTATTTCCAATTTCTGATCTCAATCTTTTTCATATCATAATCCAATAAAAATTGATGTCTCTATTTATAATTTCTGATCTCAATCTTTTTCATACCATGATCCAATAAAAATTAGATGTCTCTATTTATAATTTCTGATCTCAATCTTTTTCATATCATAATCCAATAAAAATTAGATGTCTCTATTTCTAATTTCTGATCTCAATCTTTTTCATATCATAATCCAATAAAAATTAGATGTCTCTATTTCTAATTTCTGATCTCAATCTTTTTCATATCATAATCCAATAAAAATTAGATGTCTCTATTTCTAATTTCTGATCTCAATCTTTTTCATATCATAATCCAATAAAAATTAGATGTCTCTATTTCTAATTTTTGATCTCAATCTTTTTCATATCATAATCCAATAAAAATTAGATGTCTCTATTTATAATTTCTGATCTCAATCTTTTTCATATCATAATCCAATAAAAATTAAATGTCTCTATTTCTAATTTCTGATCTCAATCTTTTTCATATAATAATCCAATAAAAATTAGATGTCTCTATTTCTAATTTCTGATCTCAATCTTTTTCATATCATAATCCAATAAAAATTAGATGTCTCTATTTCTAATTTCTGATCTCAATCTTTTTCATATCATAATCCAATAAAAATTAGATGTCTCTATTTCTAATTTCTGATCTCAATCTTTTTCATATCATAATCCAATAAAAATTAGATGTCTCTATTTCTAATTTCTGATCTCAATCTTTTTCATATCATAATCCAATAAAAATTAGATGTCTCTATTTCTAATTTCTGATCTCAATCTTTTTCATATCATAATCCAATAAAAATTAGATGTCTCTATTTCTAATTTCTGATCTTAATCTTTTTCATACCACAATCCAATAAAAATTGATGTCTCTATTTATAATTTCTGATCTCAATCTTTTTCATACCATGATCCAATAAAAATTAGATGTCTCTATTTCTAATTTCTGATCTCAATCTTTTTCATATAATCCAATAAAAATTAGATGTCTCTATTTCTAATTTCTGATCTCAATCTTTTTCATATCATAATCCAATAAAAATTAGATGTCTCTATTTCTAATTTCTGATCTCAATCTTTTTCATATCATAATCCAATAAAAATTAGATGTCTCTATTTCTAATTTCTGATCTCAATCTTTTTCATATCATAATCCAATAAAAATTAGATGTCTCTATTTCTAATTTCTGATCTTAATCTTTTTCATACCACAATCCAATAAAAATTGATGTCTCTATTTATAATTTCTGATCTCAATCTTTTTCATACCATGATCCAATAAAAATTAGATGTCTCTATTTCTAATTTCTGATCTCAATCTTTTTCATATAATCCAATAAAAATTAGATGTCTCTATTTCTAATTTCTGATCTCAATCTTTTTCATATCATAATCCAATAAAAATTAGATGTCTCTATTTCTAATTTCTGATCTCAATCTTTTTCATATCATAATCCAATAAAAATTAGATGTCTCTATTTCTAATTTCTGATCTCAATCTTTTTCATATCATAATCCAATAAAAATTAGATGTCTCTATTTCTAATTTCTGATCTCAATCTTTTTCATATCATAATCCAATAAAAATTAGATGTCTCTATTTCTAATTTCTGATCTTAATCTTTTTCATACCACAATCCAATAAAAATTGATGTCTCTATTTATAATTTCTGATCTCAATCTTTTTCATACCATGATCCAATAAAAATTAGATGTCTCTATTTCTAATTTCTGATCTCAATCTTTTTCATATCATAATCCAATAAAAATTAGATGTCTCTATTTCTAATTTCTGATCTCAATCTTTTTCATATCATAATCCAATAAAAATTAGATGTCTCTATTTCTAATTTCTGATCTCAATCTTTTTCATATCATAATCCAATAAAAATTAGATGTCTCTATTTCTAATTTCTGATCTTAATCTTTTTCATACCACAATCCAATAAAAATTGATGTCTCTATTTATAATTTCTGATCTCAATCTTTTTCATACCATGATCCAATAAAAATTAGATGTCTCTATTTCTAATTTCTGATCTCAATCTTTTTCATATCATAATCCAATAAAAATTAGATGTCTCTATTTCTAATTTCTGATCTCAATCTTTTTCATATCATAATCCAATAAAAATTAGATGTCTCTATTTCTAATTTCTGATCTCAATCTTTTTCATATCATAATCCAATAAAAATTAGATGTCTCTATTTCTAATTTCTGATCTCAATCTTTTTCATATCATAATCCAATAAAAATTAGATGTCTCTATTTCTAATTTCTGATCTCAATCTTTTTCATATCATAATCCAATAAAAATTAGATGTCTCTATTTCTAATTTCTGATCTCAATCTTTTTCATATCATAATCCAATAAAAATTAGATGTCTCTATTTCTAATTTCTGATCTCAATCTTTTTCATATCATAATCCAATAAAAATTAGATGTCTCTATTTCTAATTTCTGATCTTAATCTTTTTCATACTATATTCCATTCATCCTTATAAAAACAATGATCTGCGTTCTGTATATGACTGACTGTGGAACTCTGTCTCTTTTGTGTTTTAACCCTTTAAAGGGCCATTTTTTTCTAGTCATATTATGTTTAAATATTTTTAGGCTTGAAAGTAGAATAAGAAAAGAGATTCATTTAGCTTATTAGATAAATTTCATTTGATTCATTAATTAATTTGGTTAATTAATAATTAAGTAACAAATAAAGACATGTCATTTTGTCTGAGATAAAGAACTGAAGCATCTAAGTTTCTGACTTACTAAAAAAATTTGTCAGAACTGATGCCAACCTACATAATTTCATACAAAGATGGATAAATTTGGTAAAAAGCATACTTCCCACGGCCCTAGAAAGGATTAAACTGTGATTTGGTCTTAAAAATGGGAGGGGTGGAGGATAATGGAAATGTCTTTGAAATATTTTATTATATAAGAGGAATGTGGTGCATAACAATTGCCTAATCCACAGAACTAAATATAATGAAATCTAAAATTTTTTGAAAGGTTATTACTTACTTCAGCCAAAAATTTTCACTGACTATCCTATCCTACCGCAAATCATTTCGAAAATTACTACTTTAGGGCGTGGAAATATAGATGAATATATTTTTTTCAAAACTTTAGCTGCCTTTTTTCAGTTTATGAGAGAATAAATTCTGATATTGCATATTCTGCAAAAACTTTCCCAAACTATTTTCGATTCAGTTAGCAAAGCAATGAAATTTTTGTTGATGGAAGAGTTTATTTTTCCGCTGAATTTTATGCTGCTGTGTCAGTCGCGTGATGTCCGGTTTATGTCTCGTAAACTCTTGCTTATATTTTAAGAAATAACCCTTTTGTTTGCTATATAATGTTTATTTTGTGTTTTTTGATAAGTGATAAAAAATTTATGAAGATATAGAAAAAGTTCACTTTTTTTCACGACCGTTGTTTGCATAACTTTGTGCATAAATGTATCCATCATCTTGGAGAAGATTCAGGGAAATGTGTTTCCTCGATGTTATTTGGATAAAGTTTTCTAGATAAAGTGGATTTATCATTGTAATTATTTATAAGAGGTGAACGAATTCATGTGGCGCTTATAAACACGGTTATCCCTTATTTTAGAAATTTACTTATATTCTTAAACTGGATAAAGGCATGAATCCATATGGTATGTGAGATTTAGAAAACCATTATTTAGAATAATTCACGAAATTTCTTTAAATATAGTTTTAAAAGTTAATTTTATTTAAATGTGTGTCTATTTTGGAATTAATGGCTTATAATATAAAAAAATGGCTGCCGTTTAGAAAAAATATTTTTAAAAAGCATTCTTCAGTTATCATATATGCCCTATTTAAGCAATTCGGTTCAAAGAATAACTACATTCCAATAATTCAGATTTCAAAGTGATTCATATGGAGATATAATTTTGGTAACGTCCCACATTCGATGAGGGGAATTCGAAATGGAAGTTTGAAACCCAAATCCACTAAAATTGTAATGTGTATTTGGGTTTGGTACAAGATAAATCTTATGCCGATGGGTGAACATCCTCACTTTAGTGTGGTGCCGAAGTTTGGAGTTTGAAGGGTGCCAACACAAGCGTCATCCTTGTTGTTCTTTGACAGCCGCTCGAAAGAAGGAAATTCTTCCCTAAATGGCCACACGTTTCTTAAAAACTCTAACTCATTTAATCTGAATCAAATTTCTCACGTATAATTCGTTCCAAACTAATTAAATATATTTAATTTCAACTATTTTATTATAATTTTTAAAAAGTTTCATTCTAGAAATGATGTTTTTTCCAACAGAAATGCATTTACTATTCGTACGAGTGTTACATTATACTTTCGTAATACAGGGCAACTTCAAAAAAAGAATAAAGTTATTCTTTTGAATGATAAATATAACTGGCCGCGTTTATTTTTAGTATTTTATCATTTTCCATCGTCTTGAGTTAGTTGGATTAGCGACCTGTTTTTAAAAGTATAGAAAACCTAAGCATGATCTTTGATGCCTGCTTAAATGAGAGAGATATCTGGACTAGCACAAGCCTCCTTGCTATTGTGACGCTTGATTGTCGTGGTATTTGTGTGCAGTTTATTAATATCCGACCAATCAATCAATCACCTGTACAACATCGACAAGACAGGTTTGATAGTGATTGGTGTTGATTTGTTATAATTCATAACTATTTGTAAGAATATTGTGGAGCGGATCTAAAAATTAAAAAAAATTGTTTATCTATATAATTCAAACTCTATAAAGTTAGATAAATTTCTATCTCGCGCCAGAGGATTAATTCCATGGATTTGTCGTTCTCTATATGATTATTTAAATATCTTAAAAGTTTATTTTAATTCTATATGCAGTAACCAAATATATGTATTTTTGTATTATATTTTACTGTTATTCGATTTAAATTTCAGCAACTTCTGCTTTCTTTTAGACGATAAGCTAAATTTACATAAAACAATCAAAATTCTTTATCTTTAAAGAAAGTAAAAATTATTTTAAAAACTGATTTAAAAAATAAGTAATTTTAATACTAATACAAAGAAGAAATTCATAGAAAATTTTTATTAATTATAATTATTAAAAATTTAATCAACACAAAGAATTCTTAATAAGTATCAGTTACTTTTAGGAACAAATTTGATAGCTTTTGGTCTGACGTTATACTAAATGCTTTGTAGAGCGTTTTGAACAAATTTTATAAAGTGCATATTGCTTTGCGCATTTTACAGATTGAAGTATTCAGCTATATACAAAATCAAGTTCAAAATGTCTTACATTTCCAATTGTATTTGTACTGACTTCTGGTTTAGTGCACGATATTCATTTATATACACGATTCTCCATATTATTACAAGATTCCTCATTTTACCTGGAATAATTAGATTAATCCGTATTTTTAGCTCTTGATCAGATATTTTGGGGCACAATTCGGTTGTAACGACAACAAAAGCGTCAAAAAAATCTCGCCAAATTATAAAAATATACTACATTATTATTCATCATGAAAAATTTTAAATATACGAATTATGTGCTGTATAGTTTAACGATTGAAATCGCCAAATTGGCGAAATTATTTCTTGGATCTTTTTGGTCGCTGTTACAACCGACAAGTACTTATTTTGGAACTGCATGCACCTTATAACGTAATCTGCAGATATTGATCCACTGATCCTGTAATAGTTATCTGGATTAAAATTACAATCATTACCACTTGCTAACTTGACCCATGTATGTATACTTTAAAATATGGACTGTTCTTTTAGTTCTCCGGAACCATAACTTTTTTAGAGTAAACGGTTCACTCATGTTAACGGTCGATTGTCACAACGATTAGGCGTCTCGGGTCAAATTCAAATAATTGTATTTAGGTCTTCCACCTACAACTCAATGAGTCATTACTCAACGAGGAGTAATTCGGAGTAATCTAGATTCATTTTCCCCTTTCCTTTCCATGAAGTTTAAATCACTTGCTGATCAGATTAAGACTAGATTGAAAGCAATTCATTGTTCTGTTTTAACATTTATAATGATACTATTGTTTCGAAAGCATGTTATATCTGACAATGGTCTCGGATAAAGTCAAATTCAAAAAAGGTGAACACAAGTTTCTGTGCATATATTTTACGACTGTGTGCTCATAAAGAGAGAAATGACACTCTTTTAGTAAGTGTTTATGATGGCTTAGTCATATACGTATAATCTTTCAAGCACAATCCCATAAATTACTATATCAGTATAAAAAATTAATAAAATAAAACAAAACATATTTGCCACTACTCCTTATAATTAAGAGACTGCGGTGGCTTGGTGGTAAGGTCTCGGCTTGTGAGCCGTAGGGTTCCAGGTTCGAGACCCGATTCCACCGAAGAACAGTCGTGTAAGGGGGTCTGTTGCACGTTAAATCCGTCATGCCAAACGTCCTCCCACTGGTGTGGTGTGAAGAGCGGGGTGCCAGCTCAGGTGTCGTCCTCGTCATCTAACCTCGGTTTAAAATTACGAGGTCCGTCCCAAAATAGCCCTAGTATTGTTTTACAACGGGACGTTAATATAACTAAACTAAACTAAACCTTATAATTAAGATTTCTATTAATAAAAATTTTTTGTTGGAGTACTGAAATAGATTTAGCATTTTCTCTTGTCACAAATATTTCCATAGTTGGAATGTATGCAAATAGGCACTCTGAATGTAAAATTAATGTAAAACGCATTCAGTGTGCTTACTAAGTTGCCACTTGTGTTCTTTCTATTTTGTTAAAACATAATTTAGTTTTTAAAAATCCTAGATAATGCTTATTTAACTCTAAAAGAAGCATTCAGAAAATGGAGAGCTACTGAGGGATAGATTTAATTATTTATTGGTAATTAAAAATCACAATACAATAACTTACGAAATCATAGTATTAGTGTATTCTTTATTTAAATGCATCTTCCCCAGGCACGAATGATATTAATATACCTACTCTAATCCGCCATTGAACTGTTTAATTGGTATTTTTCTTCAAAAAAATTTTCAAAATATAGTTAATAAGGGTAATTTAATTTTATAATCGGTACTTTTCCGTTATCCAGCGCTAGCGAAATATCGCCAAATAATGTAAAATTCCGCCAAATTTCTTACGCCAAATTCGCGTTTGGTTCACAATCCGTTAGCCAGACGCTAGCATAAAATCGCCAAATAAAGTAGAATTTCACTAATTTTCTTACGCCAAATTGGCATTTGGTTCACAATTTGTTAGCCGGGCACAAGCGAAAAATCGCCAAATAATATAGAATTCCGCCAAATTTCTTACCCCAAATTCACGTTTGGCTTACAATTGGCGACATTTGCGCCAGGCTAACGGAAAAGTACCTTATAATATTTTAATATTTATCTGCTATATTTCAATTCATTTGTTAACAATTTTTTATTCTTTTGTGCAATGGTAGATTTCTTAATTAGTAATAATTACATTTAGTGCAATAAATTTACATTTTGTTATAGATTTCTGCTGAATAGCTTTCAAAACATAAAGAACGATTTTTTTTTTTTTCAAATAAAGGAAAAAATATTCCGTTAGTTTCAGTGATTCCTTTTGAACTTAAAATGCATCCTTCGATGTGAAATCAATTGCAAAAATGCGATTTCCATAAGCTTTTAAATTTAAAAAAAATGCTCATTAGATTTTATGTGTTCTCCAATCAATCATTTTATTAATTAGGATTTTTACTGTTTGATTCAATGATATATTTCTAAATATGGTTCGATTCAACTATTTTATTTCAAAACATCTGTTTCCAGCTTTCGCATAAGGAACAATTAATAGGAAGTTTTTTTTTTTTTTTACTTCATATTTGATTTCTCAAAGTATAAAGCTCCAAAATAAAATTATTCATATTTTACAAACCAAACTTGAGTGAAATTAAAATCTATGAAATACTTTGAGTTGAATAGCAAATTTAAAAAAGAGTTGATCAAGGAAAGATCTGATGATATTTAAAAATATATTCGAATAAAAAAATCATGTTTTCATTTTATATTCTTTTTTTTTTTCTTTATTGATAAATTCTATTTCTGTTATTTGAAATTTGAACAGCGTTTTCGCAAACAAAGTATAAACCATGATTTTTATAAATTGAAAAAAAAAAATTATACTTCTCATAATATACACCGGTGATATATAAGTCATTATTTCTTATTTATGTATTTTTCATAAATACAAGATGCAAAGTCAAGCGTGCCGTATAAAAATTTATAAATTCTCATTAATATCATCAAAAAATGTTTATGATTTATTATTTTAGTCTTAGCAAATGTTTATTTCACATTTATTTTTAAAATCGATCTATGAAAAAAAAAATTGACATTTATAATAGGATTTCAAGGATTCTCATGTATTTAAAGCATGTGGCCGATAAAAAGCAGAGGTGTGGAACTGATAAATATTTCAACGGGAAGTCATTTCAAATATTCCTTATTGGTCATATTTCAAATATTATGATAGTCGAAGCAATCATTCTTTTTATATCATTTAAAGTAAAAAAAAAATGTCAAGCATTTCTTCCTCAGTTGCAACCGAAAAATAATCCTTTATTTATTACATCAGCGTTTCTTAATTTCATAAATTTATCTTTAAGTTATCAAAAGAGCAAGGAATAATATCACAACTGACTTTTTTCGCTTTTATCTAAACAACAAGGTGACATTACATTCTTCATTTTTTATATCTATTTGTGTGCACACGAAAATTGATAGTTTCTTTTAAACAAACACAGTTTTGTAATTGTTGATCTTCGGTTACTATTGTCAGTCCCAGTCAATGAAAGAGGAGATATTTTTTTTTTCATCTATTGTTTTGCGCATTTTGTAAACAGAGATCTAGTAATAATAGATGTAGATGTCTGTCGCGTGCTGAAACCGTACCTCAAAAAAATGTTGGACAAACTGCAGCTACCAAATTGTACACGAAAATACTTTATATTGCATTGTCAAATGCATAAATGTGGTTGCTGCATTTTTTTTATTTGAACGGTCTGGTTAAATGATGTTTTGATTATTTTTTTGTAATGAATTCTTAAGACATAATACACAAAACTAACTTGTGCATTATTCAAATAAGAATTTTGATTTTTTTTTCGTAATACACCACTTTATTTTACGGATTAATCATTTAGTTCATAAGCACGTGCTTCGTATGAAAAAAAAAAAAATAGTATCACAGAAATTTTCATTTTTAAGAATAATTATTATAAAAAAATCTTTCTGTCAATTTTTTTTTTTGTACAAATCACGGGTCACATGATATTATTTTGTCATCTTTTAAGATTGAAAAGTATTCTCAATAAGAATAAATACTTACCAGGAGACTTCAAAAGTAATTTCTCTGCTGCTGCTGATGATGATGTCGTGTCCGCGTTACCACGGAAAGGAGTTACAATAGCTTCTGAGGGTAAAGACCCCTGAGCACCCAAGGGCAGAAGTCTGACTTCTAGCTTATATGAAGATGAAACTCACACACATTCGCTTGCGCAACCCCGTTTTACAGGGGGACACATTCACACATCTCACAGATAGAACACAGAACAACCATGCCCGAACCGGACTCGAACCCAGGACGCCCAGATCACGAGGGAGACACGCTACCCCTCATTTATATGGGAACAAACATTTATTCATTTAAACAAAAAAAAATGTACAAACAAAATTCAGCCATACCGTACTATATAGAATAATTCTAGAAGATAATATTGAGTGTAACTCGAAAATTAGTTGGGGGAAATATAATTATAAAATTCATCAATAAATAAATTTTACATGGCGAGAACAAATACTTCAATGGATTTCATAAAGCGGTTTTATTTTTTAAATGAATATTCGAAGTTTTTCTAAAAGTTCTTTTTATTAATTCTGAAAACGATATTATTAATATTGAAACGTTTTTACATCATTTTAAAATTTAGGAACTAAATTTTTCATCATTATTCTCACATTTACGTATTTATTGGCACAGGCGAAGTTCTGCGTCCTTCACATCCCATAAGAACGCATTGCTCTTCCGAAGTGTATTTTGTGATTTCTTTTCTTTCTGTACCATTTCTAAATGGAGTAATAAAATTGGAAATTCTTCAATTTGAGCTTCTTCTTAAGTTGAATGTTTTCCGACCATATGTAGAATCTGAAAAAAAAAAGTCATAAAACCTTTTATTTTGAATACAACTGCAATTTTCTTTTAATACAAAACTGGATTAACCATATTTTTTATGATAATAATATTTAACTAATTTACTTTTGTATTGCATGTATTTCAACATGTATGTATTTCAAAAGAATAAAAAGGAAATTCTAAACTAAACTAAACAGGCAAAGATAGAGAAAAGGTAAAATGAGATTAAAAAAACACAGCAGTCTATTTTTAATTGCTAGGGCCGTTGCGTTGAAGAAAGTCACTGACAGATCGATTAAAAATTCTATTAACATGTTTTCCAAATCAAAAACTGCTAAAAAAATAAAAAATTCAATAAATTATAAATAACCATAAACGATAATTCTTAAACCACTTTTGATTTATTTAAATTTTTTACAAAAAAAATTATTTTACTTCAAGAGAATGTAAGCAGGCAAAAATTATACTTTATTCTTTAAAAATTTTTAAAAAAATCAGTTAAAGCTTGAATTCTTAATATCAACAGGGGGTAGTCATTAACCGCTATATTTATAATATTTTTTAAAAATTTAGTTTTAATTTTTATTATAAATTATCAGTGCCCTCCCGCATATAAGCGAGTTTCTTATGAGTTGATATAATGCGTAAAAATTAAACATAAATAATAATAAAATTATAAATGAAAATGAAAACTTCCAAATTATATGGTGCCAATATTTAAATTTCAGTAAAAGTTATAAGTTTATTATCTAATTTTAAACAAAAAAAAAATGAATCAAACCACATTTCTATCTTGGAAAGTAGACTTTTGCTCTAAACAAGGGAAAAAAATCCTTCAAAAAGGAAAAATCCCCTTATGCTAATAATTATGATTTTTTTGTAACGAGATTTAGTGAATATACATCTGAGAATATTTGTAAATTTTTTTTTACTTAATTTGCAGTTGACTTAAAGTTAATTTATTATTAATAATTATAAAATAAATAGTTATTTACATAATTCCTTAACTGTAGCATATTTCATGCTTCAAGCGCTGAAACATGAAATCTAGATTTGATTTTAAAATCACCCAATTCCTTTTTATAGTTGGTTTTTTATAATGATATCTTATCTCGATGGTCAACGAACGGCAACCAAAGTTGCGGGAGCTTATAATCCAAATTTAACTTCGATTACGTGGTATTTCCTCTGACATTATTTGCAGATGGCACGAAATAAAAATAACAAAAAAAAAGCAAGAGGTTCTATAGACAATCTCACTCCCTCCTCTTGCTTATCGCATTTTCGCTTGGCATCAATGTTTTTCTGCCAGAGTATATTTTGCATCTCGTGATAAGGCTCTTCATTATCTCACGGCTCTTCAGGTACCTTGGAAGATCATTCGAAACTCCTCTTGAGAAGTCACGTGACAAGACGGTCAGAGGTTTACAACTTCCGAACCTCTTCACTTGTTTTTTTCTTTGTCGATCGCTTCGAACATCGGGTGTCTTTAGGGCTTTTTTGTGGCTCTCAGCTGACCCCAACCCCTTCAGCGATTGTCAATCAACATATCGAGCGCTTGGTTTTTGGACTTATTTATATATATTATTTTTTTCACTGTGATGCTCCTCCAATCCTTGAAGAACAAGTTCCACTGGTCAACGACGGATCCTAAGGATGAAAAGAGAAGACACACGTTTAAGGATAGAACGGGTAACTCGACGAAGGAGAAGGAGTAAGTTGTCATTTCCAATCTTTTCCACAGCTGTGTTGTCATTTACCATAATCGTGGCAGGTTCATGGCAGCCTTTCATGATTTTAAATGATAGTAACTCGATTTGAAGTATTAATTCTCCAAAATCCAAGTGCCTGATATTCCTTATAGGATTGTATACTTTTTTTGGCGGGGGGTGGGGGGTATTTTTGTACCATCCATCTAGAAATCTTTGCAAACTCATAATCAATGATTAAGAGCAATCAATATAATTTCTTGTCTTCTATGTTATTTGCTCTGGTCAAATTGCATTTGTTAACCTCGAAAGTTTTAAAATCAAAAGCATATCTAAACTCGGTAATCAAGTATGTTTTATCCATATGAAAATCGCTTGCTGTGAAGGAAGATGTTATTATAAATTGCGGGCAGTCCTAAGTATTCATAATAAAGCTTTGGCTCATACTAAGCTCATTACATACGAAAGGATTGGACAGGCTTAAAATGCCAAAAGCAGCTCAGAAAAGTTCTCAAATAACGATTCATATCCTTGCATATCTAATGAAGTAAATAATGAATGCATATAGAAAAATTAGAATATTTGTGAAATATTTTTACTTCAAATTTGATTTTAAAAAAGAAAGGCTATCATCTAAAAGACATTATTTGCAAATTTGGAACTAATTTTAAAATGTTATAATAATTTGTCAATAATAATGATAAACAAATATATGAATAATCTATAACATATAATTATTAGATTTATTATTTGCCCTTCATTAGTATTAGTATTACAATAATTTAATGATTATAATAAATAAATAAATAATTTTCATGACAGCGATGAGATAACCAATAAAAATTATCTATTAATCGTTAATTTTATTAAAAAATATTTTTGGATTATTGTTATTAATAGTAGTCTAGTAAAAAATTATATCACTATCATGAAAATAAGTAATGAAATATTTAATACTACAATACTTAGATTTTTTTTTAAAATTTTATAAACTTTAATTATAGGTAGTTTTTTTAATATTTTAAAAGTATCATCCTTGTCAAATATTATATTTTCATCACAATTCATGTATTTATTCTTATTTCATACATTTTTCTCTCTACTTTAACTTTCACTAAAAAATTTCACTATGGGCTGGAATTCGTTGTCTCAATGAGAATAAAGTATTTTAATGATCAATATTAGATAAGTAAGCCGTTTGCAAGCAAAGAACTTTATATATTTCTTCGGAATAGTGATGATTATAATTCTTTTTATAAAATGTGTATGATTTTCTAAAACTCAGTATCCACCCTCCTCTTTTGTAATAGTTTATATAAGTCATGGTCACCTCATAATACGAAATTTTATTTATATATTCACCCAAGCATCCGTCCGTGACTTCCCCTTGATATTTCGGATTATCCTATTTTTTCTCGTATCTGAAATACACTCATCCTATAGTGACCTACATACTGTTTTGTACACAAATAGCACATGGATTGTTAATACACTCTTGTTGAAGCACCCTTATTTAAATTCAAACAAATACATACAAGTTTGTAAAATATTATAAAAATGTTCATTTTCTTTCCATTTATTGGTATGACATATCGTCTGTCATGATATTGGAACTGTTAATCAAATCTCGGGAAAATGTTTTGGACAAATCTTATATGCGTTATTCGATTTTTAAGAAATGTTTTATGTTAAATACCTTTAAAGAATGAAAAAAATATTACTGTAATTTATAGAAATATGTAATTTATGCCCTTTATATTACAATAGGAAGACTTTAATGATAGTTTTGAATTTCATGCATATATTCTTTTAAAATCCAACCCAAAAAATAGAAAACATAAGGCTTGATTGTGTTAAATAATTTGTAATTCTTATTCGAGGTATTAGTACTGAAAAAAATTGTAAAGACTAAAGTATTGTATACTTACATATGCCATCAGTATAAATCAGTATTTATTTAGAAGTCGGAATCATATTGTAAGGTGAAAGTAGGTTATTATTTAAAATGAAAATGTCTTCAATCCATTAAGTTATTTGTAATACAATAAATAAGTCTGTACAAAATTAACTTTTGAATATTTAATGATATTTTTCAGTTGCAGTTAAATCCTAAACCACATATTTTGGACTTAAGCTCTTGTGGGTAATGAGTTCAACTGCTTTTCTTTTTGCATGATTGGGCCTAAAGTTCTCATATCAAATAGTATCAAACATGTTTATGTTTAGAAGTAAATATGAAATAAAAAAATAAAAAACCAAACTAAAAAAAGTTTTGGGACTAAATATTTGGCAATTGAAATTTGTTCTTATATTTTAAAGAATTATAAAATTTCTTTTTTTTTCCGTCAAATAAATACATACATTTCTTCCGTCAAATTAATACATAACTTCTTTAATCTTCTACGGAGAATGCAAAAGAAAAAATGCTGACATGTTCCCCAGTCGAGACTTTTATTTATTAATTAGTATAAAATTTATTCTATTTATTTATTATATTGGTGCAATGTTCAAGATGTTATTTATTTTGAACATTGCTAGGTTTTGCTGTGAACATATCATAGTTTAAATCTTTTGACATGAATATTCTTTAAGGCTTTGGACAGAGTTTGTGCGACTTAAAACACATTTTTTTTTATTTGTCGAACTATAAGTTAAAATTAATGCTTTAATGGCAAAAAAAGAGCATAATTATTAAAAAGACTTCTCCTCCAATACTAAATAGCAATTTATTTAAGCGCCAATGAAAAGAATTTATAGCTAAAGATATTTCATTTTTTACTGCGTGAAGCTCGTAGCTTCATTATTTCTATTAATTATTTTTATGTGGTATATATACTTAGTTTAATCTGCATGAAATTTTAAAGCAAATATATTTAATTACATAACTTATGAAATGTATTTAATTATATATACATATAAACCTTTGCCCGTAAAAAGGATATATTAAATCTGCATTTACTGCCCGTAAAAAGGATATATGTATCTTCATTTTATAATCCCCTTCTAAACATCAAGACAATAAATCGCTACACGTCATAATATTTCATTCTATGGCTATATTTAAATCAGAAAAGAGTTGAAATAAAGTAATAAGTTGCGGCAAACTCCACCCGTAAAAACCAAATTCAATTGTACATTATCTGTAATACAAACAACACCAGCTTTATATAAAGCAAAGATAAAAGAAATGAGAATTTAATAATCTTTATTTCTTCTTAGAGATAGTGATGTTTGTTTGCGTTATTTGAAAAATCTGAAATGGGTTTACAGTTAAAACGCATTTGTCTAGATCTTTGAACTTTGTTGCATTTTAGTTTATTGTTGTAAGCTTAAATGGTGCGAAACGTGATCTGATTGTGTTGTAAGCTTGTTACAGTGTTTGCTTTGCTTCCCTTTAATTCATAAGAAGGTTTGCATTAATTCGTTGTTAACATTTTGCATTAAAATAAATTCAGATGCCTGGCATTATTCAATTTAAGTGATGTCATAGTTAATGACAAACATATCCCCTTGGGCCGGATTAACCCTTCTAGGGCTCTTTATCCATCCAAATTTTAATTGTATATTTTTTTTTTACCTATTTTAATATCATTTCTAAGTTAGTAGCTCTAAGTAGAAAATTTTCACAAAGTGAAGTAGAAAATGCAGATCATTTTCTTAAAGGTTAGTTTCGGTATGCCGCGTATAAAAAAAATGTGTTACTTAAATTTGAATTAATTTTTAAACCAAAGTAATAAATAACCTGAGCTTTACTTTTAATCATTCAAACTAAATAATATTTAAGATAGAATCGGATATTTTTTTTAATTATAAAGTACCAATTTTTTTAGAATTGTAAGTTAATATAAGATTGCAAATGGTAATTAACTAGAAATATTACTAGAGTACTATCACAAAATTAATTTAAGCAATACATGATTTTAATTTGAATAAATTCAGTTACACGGTCTTTACAATTAAATAAAAGCGCAAAATTAAATAGCTTTAAAATGACGCATAAAGAAATCTCGAGGGCTCCAAGTCCCATAAAGAATGGGATTCCTTGGCAAATTGTTTACTTTCCTACTTGTCTAGGGCACTGACGGTTGCGTATATCATCCAATGCTGAACAACTTGTTTTCGATACATTGTCTTATGTGACAACATGCAGTTAAGTGTTAGATGACATGTTTTGTAACATCACATCATTCTCACTAGTTTCATTCTCACTAGTTCATTCATCATTAGTTTTCTCACTTCTGCAATGTGATTAATAGTTTACGAAATCAAAGTGATGTCATGCATACGACATGTGACCACGAATTGATTTTATTAAAATGTGGAAGCAAGAATTAAACCTACATTTTTTCCCCTTTCACCCTTTTTTGGTTAAGAGCTGTGCTAATTCCACCATTTGATATATCGCTTGAACTGAAGAAGAGCACATAATATCAAATATCTTATCAAAAGGAACATTTACTAGTTTGTTTCAAAATCTACATTTACTAATATGAACGCCTTTTCATTATACTGTTTATTTTTTTACTTCCTCGTTTACGTAGTATAGAGAAAATATAATAATCGTCAAAAAATTCGAACTTCAGATTTTGTCGAATCTTCACTTTTTAGAGCTCCCCGAGTTCGAAAAACACATTTTTGGAAAATGTCCGTCTGTCTGCGACTAAGATGACTCAAAAACGCTTTGAGCTAGATGGTTGAAATTTGGTATACACCAAATTTGCATATTTCTATCAGTTTTAGAGAAAAATCTGTTCAGATGTTTGTCTGTCCGTCTTCTCGAATATAAGTTAGTATGCTAATTACAAAACAAAGAGAGCTAGACAGATTAAGTTCGGTATGCAGATTTAACATCTATACTATAGATATCCATCAAATTTGAACCAAATACAACAACGGGTTTACTATCTTTCTGTCTGTACTTTCAAAAACACGTAAACGAACGATAATTCAAAAACGCAGTGACTTAAATATACGAATTTTGGTGTGGGATTTTGTGAATACAAGTGCAGTTTTGTGTCAAATTTTTATTTCAATCGATCGACAAAAGCGTGTATAAAACACAAATTCGATTTTTGAATACTATTAACGCCATTCAGGGATTAATGGCCAAAATAATTCGCCAACGATGACATGATAGATTGAATAAAAATGCTAAATTCATGCCAAAAGTTAAAATTTCGGAACTATTGTAGGCCAATGCCATGTAAAGCATCCAACGGTATGGTAAGTTTATTAGACAATTTGCCACAAAGTTTTGGAAAGACTACTTCCGCTGGCTTTCTGTATCATTTTCCGTGACGAAAATGTGTAGCAACGTGGATGCAAAAAAAGAGGTGTTTCACCATTCTTGAATTATTATGGAATAATGCGCTTTATTTTATTACAATTCTAATATTCTTCTAATCTATTATAACAATTACTTAACCATTTCAAAATACCACGAAATTTAATTATTAAGACTCATTTCTCTAAAGAAGTACCTTTCTATATATTTTCAAAACTAACTGCTACAGTGCAGAAGAGAAACCTTGCAAATCAATTAGCACAGATCTTAGCAAATTTGTTAAACTTAGTTTTAATATGCGAAATACATTTCGCAAGAATCGGTCATATCTGGACCACTATCAGTCACGTGCGTCACAGCAGCAACCTCAAGTGGACGATTAGAATTACTAACGTAACGTGGTCACTCCATCATGTAAAGGTTGAGCCGAGATTCATTTCAGCAGTTGTCCTTCGCACGTGAATAGTGTTAGAAACTGGCACTCTAACTCTGCAGTAACTCGTTGAGAAAATCTTGATTAACAAAAGATACGTGACTGCCTCATCTTCTGGAAGTTTGTTTTATTGTTGAACTGCAGAGGAAATTTGGGTGAGATTTCGCTGCTTGTCGCTGGCATAAATCTGTATTTTCAATATTAATGATGATTGTGCAGATTTGATTATGGATTGATATAAATTAGAAGATTTGTTCATCTAATCGGATTTAATTTTTTTTCGGATTTTTATGGTCTTTTAAACAGAAGTTGCAATCCATTAATAAATTTTATTATAATCTTAATTCGATTAGATATTGATGGCATTTTACCGATTCATTAATTTTAATGGGGGCATTTTTCATGGATTCAGAAGTGATTTTAAATGCGCACTTTTATTTTCTTCAAATTTTAAAATGCCTTTCAAGGTTTACTAAACGATGTTTGGCGTCACTTGAAACTTGAATCTTGTGCCAAAAATACGAAAATCACTTGGAGCTTTCTTGGACATCGTGTTTTTGTAATAAAAGGTTTGTTAATGTTTATTTTCGTACAAAATGTAAATTTCCCTTTAAAAAAAATCATTTGCTACTTAAGAAATATTTCGGAACAATAATTTCTTAAGAAATTAGGATTTTCAAATATAATGCAGAAAAATTTTCTTCTTTTTTTTAAAAAAAATCAAAAGGAATTAAACTGGGAAAAATTCTCGCCTGACTAATTCAGGATACAAACAATTAAATTTGATTTCAAAGATCACGTAATATAGAATTTATTTTGATGAAGTTAAATTACGTCAAATGACAATAACAAAAATTGCGTTCGTAATTTTTTTTCCCTATTAAATGTTTCTAATTTAAATTGCTTTTTTAGGTTTCATAATTTATTTTTTCATCAAAGTTCTATGGTTCCTGCATATTTTGTACAGAACTCTTTTGTTCCACAAAACTATTTTATGAAATCCATAATATCAGTAATTATATAAAATGACGTCAACATCTTACGCAAAATACCTTGCAATTCATTTTAAGTGAAGTTATTTCGTTTTCGTCTTTACTGCAAAAATAAATAAATAAATCTAGATTTGTTTTATGCAACGCTTGGGTCCATGAAGAAAACATTTCCTGATTAATAAAATGGATTTTCTGAGAGGAAAATTGCTTGCTAAACCTACTTTCATTCTTCGCAAATGGGGGAAATTAAGAATTTAGCAATCATATAAAAGCATATTGCGTTTCGTGCTCATGGGGGAATTCAATTTTCCTCTAATTTTACCTAAATAGTTTTGCCAGTTTGTTTTTCACTTTAAACCTGAGTTGGGCATCCCAGCTCATTGTTTATCATCTCATAATCCGCAAATATTCCAAACAAACTTTCACAGATGCTAAAATTAACTTATTAGAACAAATAAAAGATTCAACTCAAATTGTCTCACTTTCGCTGGATCTAGTGTTGCCAAAAATGTCTGTCGAAAAAAAGAGTCTAGGTAAACGAGGTCAACGTGCAACCCACAATATCTATGAGAGGAATGAAATAATAAAACAAAATGTCGTTACCTGTGACTGGAATAACCCATGTTTAAATACCCTTTTTACCGTGTTTTTCCTTTCTTTTTTTTCAAAAAAAAAAAAAAAAAAATGCCATTTTTACAGTGACATCTTGCGTTGTTGGTTTTCCTTTTAAAACCTGGATTCTGTGCAAGAAAGTAGATAGTTTTTTGGCAAATAGTTGCCCTCGTTTTCACTGTTTTCAAAACAGATGCGAAACCGCAATATTTCTCTTCTCTGAAACCAGGATGCACTAATGCTAGTTGCGTAATCGTGTAAAGATATTTTCTTACTATATTATCTTCATATTTCCACTGAAAAACATGTGTTAGTTTGAAATATCACAAATGCGCCGCAGTAATTTGATTTTTTAATCCACTGCGCATCCTGCATGAGGAGAAAAAAAAATACGATGCCATTATACAGGATAAAATATAACAGACATGACAGATGCAGTTTTGTGCATGTGACAGCAACGTCACGTGAATTAGTTCCACCGCTTTGGATCATCTGTCATTTAAAAAAAATAATGAACTTGCTCTAGAAACAATTGGCAAGTTCTGACCTTATCTAGAAAAGAGTGTTGAAAAAAAATATGAATTATCTGTAAAACTTTAAACAAATCTGTACTTTTAGTGTAATTATTGACTTTTAAAAGGGAAATAATACATAATTATTAAATGTATTATTTAAATTAAATTTTTGAATGTTTTATTAAAATATTTTAATCCTAACATGTTTCTTAAATTCTCTCTTAATTTGTCCTAAGAAATTGGTTTTGGGGTATGGTTTGCAATCTAAACGATTGAACCGAATAGTATTTCATTGTTAAATTGTCTCGTTTCCTCAATGTGACAAAAAAAAAAAAAAAAAAAACTGAAGTCGCTCTAATGAAGTAAGATGAAGATTGAAATTCGACTACATTTTTAACTAGCATCATTTAGAAATTTAATAGACTAAAAATGCGCATTATCAAAAATCATTATAAGGCTACTTGGCTTTGTATGAAATTGTCATTTTCAACAGCCTTACACAATTAATTATATAAAAACGGAACGATTTTTTTTAATTTAACCCTTTAAAGGGCCAATTTTTTCTAGTCATATTATGTTAAAATATTTTTAGGCTTGAAATTTGAATAAGAAAAGGGATTTATTTAACTTATTAGATCAATTTAATTTGATTCATTAATTAATTTTGTTAATTAATATTTAAGTAACAAATAAAGACACATCATTTTGTGTAAGATAAAGAACTAAAGCATCTAAGTTTCTTTCTAAAAAAATGTGTCAGAACTTATGCCAACCTACATAAATTCATACAAAGATTGATAAATTTGGTGGGAACCATACTTCCCTCGGCCCTAGAAAGGGTTAAGTGATAACAACCTTGAAGTGAAAGGTAATCTTTCTCATTGGTAAATTTTTAATCTGTCCTCTATCCCTTTAGTACTCTAATCATGCATGAATCAACACGTTTTTTCCCTTCTTTCGATTAGCATTTGATCAATCTATCAATTTGACTTAATCAACATTGAATGCGCATTAATTAAATGTAAATACTAGAAACAATAATGAATCTTTTTTTTGTTGCGCATGAGAATTTACTTAATAAAGGGCAAATAATTTACCTAATAAAGGACGAATAACTTATCTAGTTCAGAGTTAACGCACCAATGATTGGACACAAACAAATTTCACTTCGCTGAAAGAAGGGTGAAATTTGCTTCATCAAGATTCGTCTCGGCATCCTGTTCGAATGCCAAAAGAAACACATTTCACAACACACACATTTTGTCATTTGAATCGGTTGCGGTGGATGTCGCGTCTTATATCCGTGAAATACTTCTTCTAGCCAAAGAAGGTTGGAGAAATATTTTGACATCGTAATACTGCTTTCTTTCGTAACTTAAACATTTTGAAAATACACTAGATAGGATGGTTTATCTGTAGCTGATGGGCCAACTCGAAATATAAAATAAAGTGTACTGAGATATTTTTAAGAAAACAAAATTTTTGAATTCTTCAGTGTTAGTTTCGTAATCCAGAAAATGTTTTCGTTGAAATTTTATAGCAGTAATGGTATGATTTTTTTTCATTAATTTCTCGCATACGAAGTATAGTGAAAGTGTAATAATCGTCAAAAGATTCGAACTTTAAATTTTGACGAATCTTTGCGTTTTTGAAAAACGCGTTTTGAAAACTACCTGAGTTCGAAAAACACACTTTTAGAAAATGTCCGTCTGTCTGTATCTGTGACAATGATAATTCAAAAGCGTTTTGAGCTAGAAAGAAGAAATTTGGTATACGGTCTTTACAGCAAATTTGCAGATTTTTATCAAATTTCGAGCAAATACCATTCAGAAGAAATCTGTCTGTCCGGCTGCCCGAATATAAATTAGCAAGATAAATTCGGGACGATCAACAAAGGGTTGATCGTCCGCCGGTCTGCATTTTCAAAAATATGTAAACGCCATAGCTCAAAATGCATTGACTAAAATATAAAGTTTGCTACGTGATTTTGAGACTAAGTGTAGTTTTATTTCAAATTTGTGTTTCAATCTGTTAAAAAGAACGCATCTGAAACCCAATTCGAGTTTTAGATACTTTGGACCGAATGTTAATGTTAAAAATGTAATGAGAAAATAAAGTAAAATTAAATATATCTGTAAAAATCAATGGCCTTTAGAAACTGAAAAATATTTTGATGGGGATGTACACCTACTAAGTCGAACATTTAGTGATGAAGATTTAAAGAAACAAATACGCTGATTATTGAAATTTGGACACTCAATCAATACATGATTGACACTAAAAAAAAAAATTGCAAGTAGGACCTGTAGGTGTCCTTTCTTTGTTTGTTCTTAAAACGCGTGTGCCCCACACTGAGACCAGTCAACTTTACATCAAATTCTATTAAAATTCAGAATGGCTGTTATATGTCTTCAAGAAACGGAGCGGTTGTTAATGGAGAAAATTAAAATCCATCATTTCATTTGTCTCAAAATGGGCAGACCTTTTAGTCATCATGTGTTACTCACTTTCAAGTCTATTATGCACTGTATTGTTTAATAGTCGCCCTCCCCCCGGACTGGAGAGTTTTCCTGTGAGCTGGCGGCTTTCCCGTTCAGACGAATCATAGACAGTCTCACAGAGAGCCCCTTGTCTCTTATCTGAAAGAGCCACCGGCTGCGCTTTTGTTTCTGACCGGTCATGTGAGTAATGAATTTTCTGGCAAGAAGTTATTGAAAAAGGGAAAATAATTACCTGCTGGACTGGAGGAAATTAAGCGTCTGAATGCATAACGTCAATCTAATTCTATGCTCAGTCCTGAGCAGTTTCGAATGGCCACCGAAACAAATTATCTCAAAGCATGATGAATAACTTATTGCTCAATAGTGCATGCATTAGTTTCTTTTTTTCCTCCATGTTAGCTTTCCATTATAAAATCGACCTTTCTAATAAAGGACGAAAATACCTTTTATGCGCCGATCAATAGATTCGTTTGGCCTTTATTTTGTCAAAACTATTACAAAAAGACTGGCAAAGAGTGTTTCAATCGCAATTTGTTTAATGGGTAAAAATAAAATGAAAAGATTTGTTTGCAAATTAATTCTTTCCGCTGGGTTGACTACTTACACAATGCATTAGTTTATGAATGGATACAATCGAGTTAGTTTCAAGAGTGGAATAATTAATTGTTTTGGAGAAATAATTTCTACATTTTAAAATGATTTTGCCATAACTCTGTATTATATTGGGCTGCGGTGGCCTGATGGTAAGTTCTGAGTTGCGAAACTGGAGGGTTTCAGGTTCTAGACCCAATTCCACCGAAAAACCGTCGTGTAAGCGGGTTCAAGTGCACTTTCAATCCGTCGCGACCAATCAGCTTCCGGCTGGTGTGGTATAAGAGTTTGGATAGGGGGTGCCAGCTCAGGTGTCATCCTGTTATATGACCGCTTTCTTGTATTGAGTTATCTGAACGTTTGTTTAATAGTATCCCTGACTGCGTTATATGAGTTATTCAAAATTACGAGGTCAGTCACAAAATAGCCCTCGTGTTGCTTTAAAATAGGACGTTAATATAACTAAACTAAAACTGTAATTATATTATATCTTCAATTGGAGTTACATATTCTTGTAACATTCAATTATCAGAAATTTTAATACTTTGGAATCATAATCAAAATGGGCTGTACAAGATTTCAAATTCGGTATTCAATTTCCAGATTAAAGACCCAATTCAACCAAAAATTCTGTTTTTTGTAATTCTGGTATAAGTTAAATTTGACTTCGGATGTGAAATATACTCTCGTTGGTATGCTGTAAAAGTTTAGAAAAAGAAAACTGACACAGGGGTGGCTCTTTATGCCCTTCGTAATTGAGGATGAGAAGCCTCCAACAAGGTGGTTGGTTCTCGCCACTCTGGTGAGTACAGAAAAAGGTGGAGGTCTGACACTTATCATCGATGATGGGACTTACTTCCCAAAGGGAGGTTGTACAGTGGCCGGTGATGGCAGCTAGGACTTAACCACAGTTCCCACCAGTGTTGCTATTTCGGCGGTCCGGTCATTCAGAATTTTCTGTGTGTCTTCGAGAGAGGCAGAGAAGCCAGTTTAAGGTCAGAAATAGTGTTTTTTTTTTTTTAAATCTAATCACGATTTGAATTTTCGAGATTCGTTCTAAAATAGCATTCATTTTGCTTCAAAACGGGGCTTTAATATAACTAAAACCATTTTCACGCACTTTGCAGTAATGCGTTATTTGATTAGTTTCTCAGACATTACTCTTTATATGAAGAATGATTGAACGAAAATGCATAGTATTATTCTAAAAAGTTACAATGCGTGTTCTTGCCTAAATTTGTATCGATTATTTCTACTCCTGAATTTTTCACATCGTTTTTGTTTGAAACCAATTTCGAAATGCATTTCCGCAGATAAATCTTTGTGGTTAATGTAATAATAATAATAATAAAAAGAAAGAGGAGCGAACCAGAAGTAATCGATGTCTGCTCTACGATGGGAAAATGCGATGAGTTGGCCCCGTGTCAAATGGGGAAAGACCCAGCCAGAAGGACGCTTCCGTTGGTTGCCATGGAAACGATGCAACCTCGTGCTCCTCTGACTTCCAAACACTCGAAGTAGGTCCGGAATCTGATAGTTTGGGACGGAGAGCGTGGAAAAATAGTTCCGCTATCCGCTTTTTACGACGTGACCGCTCATCCCGCACTCTGAGGAAGGGATGAGGTCGAGAGATAAGGACAACAGTTTTTTTTACACCCCTTTTTTTCACTTTCTAGATGAAAATGCTTTTATCTCTTTCACTTTTGGGATGCCTTAAAATTGAGAAAATACTTGAAATTTTCCCCGGTTATAGTTAAGAGTTATAAAAAGAAGACTAGAGAAAGACATCTGTAAATTAAAAGGAATAAAGAAGTTACTTATGACATCGCTGAGGCCATGACCGACTTTCACAAATGTTTACGCTTTGAAATTGTGACTTCCGTTTGGTTTGGGGTTTTTACTTTTGTTGCTGTTGCGTAATCAAATTTTGAATCAGGAAGTCACAGTTCTAAAAATCGGATTTTTGTTACAATTTCAACAAGTTTGTGATGAAACGAGTCAAAAATCTATTTATCGTGACATGTAAATGAGTTGAACATATAAGGAATAATGATGATAAAAGTGTTTTCTTTCATTTTTCTTTGCATATGAAAAAATCCTTTGTATATAATTGCAGTTTTTCTCGAATTTAATTTTCTGATATGTTAAACTCTCCACTTTAAAAAATACAAATTTTTGTATCGCTTTCATTTATTTTATATATTATTTCTTATCTAAAATGTTAAAAATACAAATGTTTCATCCTTTCAAATTTATCAATAAAAATGTAGTTTATTATCACTGCAAGGTTTATTGCAAATCGGTTTAAACATTAAAACCAATTGTTCGCTGAATTCAGGCTCTATAAGACCTTCAAAAGAATAATGTCTTTTATAATAATAATTTTTTAAAGCTGAATACTGTTTATAAATGAAAAAAAACGTTCAAACTGTTTTTGGATAGTAAAACATGTTCACTAAGAAAAGATTTTTAAAAATTTTAATTGCATTTTTAACATATATTTGAAATAATTAATTTTTTTCAATAGCTAGAGTGAGCATATTAATGCATAAAATTATATTTTTACCACTATAAAATTCATAAATTAGCTTTCCATTGATATTGCTTTTATCACTATTAAAATGGTTTTCTTATTAATTCTTTCTGATATTTAAATGTTTGTTTATTGTTTAAATGTTTCTAAATATTTTTACAGAAATTTTTTAGTTGTTACAATTACCATAAGAATACACTTTTATGTACGATGATATTAAATATGTTCTTTTGTTTGGACTCAAGAAATTATCTAATTTTATACTTCGCAGCGCTTCAGCATTTTTTCCCTATTTATAATATAAAACAGTTTCTGTTTCCCTTACTGGCAACGTTTCAGTTTCCGATTCAACTCATGTTCACATTAAAAACTCTTCGATTCTCTATATCATTCATTAACTATTTTTATTTTACTGTATTTTAATTTCATATTGTTTTTTTTATTTTCATAATTTGTCTTGAAATAAATTCTACTTATTATTATTGCTTGTAAGAAATTTTTAAAAATTCATGTTACCCAGAGTGATCGTTACAGATCAATTTAAAAAGCTTCTACAAGTACAAACACGTTTAATTTCACATTTAGAAAAAAGTGTTACAGAACGCTGCAGCAGAGAGCGGCTCAAGCCAATAATAATCACATAACAGCAGTTGCCAAGAACATAATGCAAATTGAACATTAAATTGGTTGCCAGATACAATGTCATACATTTAAATGATAATAATAATAAAACACAGAGACAACACAGATAAAACAAACACACGAGAACAGAACTAAAAAAATAAATACAATTATAATTAAAATTACAAATACATCCGACACAGAGTTATTTATGTTTACCAACATCTTATGTACACGTTATTTTCCCCTTAATTAACAGTAAATCTTATTATTATTATTATTATTATTGCCATGGGTAAATTGGAATCTTTTGCAACAAAGGCTGTCATCCCTAAATGCCAAAGCCAGAAGTTCGTTCTTTTTTTTGTTATTCAAAACGATTTCCTTAAAAGTTTTGTTTTCCCTTTAGAGTTATGCTCACTAAATTCTGCTTGTAGTTATTTTCTATCTGTTTTATTTGATTATTTATATTCTGGCTTGAAAAATTATTCTTCTTACATATAAGTCATTTTAAGATTAGTTTATTTATGTTATTCAATACAAAAAAAAAAAAAAATGATTCGTTGTGGCTTGAGGTAAGATATCGTCATCGGGAACTGGGGGTTCCAGATTCGACACCCGATTTCACCGACGAACCGTAATGTGAGTCTGGTGTACGTTAAATCCGTTGGAACCAAATGTCTTTCTGCTGATGTGGTTAGGATGTTTCAAGAGAGGGGTGCCAGCTCAGTTGTAGTCCTCTTTATTTGACAGCGGTTCAAAATTGCGAGATCTGTCCCAAAATAGCGCTAATGTTGCTTTAAAACGAAACATTAATACATCTAAAATTAAACTAATTAATACAATAAATGTTTTTTATTGCAAAATTTGAAGTAATTTATAAAAATTTTATTGTTTTTTTTTTTGTGTGTGTGTATGTGCGAAGATAAAAATTAACATGTTTTTATATCGTGCTTTCTGATTTACAACCAGTCACTGGATTCGTAAATTGTGCACTGCACAATTCTTTTCTTTCTAATTAAGCATTTAAAACATGCCAAATTCTGGCATCCGTTCACTTTTCTTTCATGTCTGGGGCTGCGACTCCATCTTGAGATCCCGGACACTGTGGAGTCACTTAATTTTTCTTGTTGCGGAGATTATTTTATCTGAAGCGATTGTTAGGAATGAGTAGAGGGTGCACGAATGCCACAATGTAAAATAAAAAAAAACTGGTCCATTCCTGATCCTCAGCCAGCTACTTCGGCATTCCTTCCTAATCAAATCTTTGAAATACGCCGCACTTTTCGCGTTACATCTCAAGATAATGCTTTTAAGATAAAACTCAAGGATTCAATAAATTACTAGCAACCTGAAATTAATACCTCTGTGCATCTCGAACTTTATAACTGATAACACATGTCATGTGGACTTTATAATCTTTCTGTTCTTTCTTTATTATTGATATATATATATAAATAATAATATATACACATAAATAATCCATAGTACTAAATCCATTCAAACTTGTTGGGAATAGTTTCAGATTCAAGTGAGAAAAACTATTGTTCAAATTCCTTCATTTTAAGATCTTAGAAATCTAAATTGAAATTGGAACTTGAACAATGACCATTCTCATTCAAATCTGAGATTATTCTCAAAGAGAATGAATTAATTTATTGTCGTGTATCATTTATATGTGCGTTAATAAGAAAAGAAGAGCAGAGAAAACCCAATTCCATTTGGCAATCTAAAGTGGAATAGAAACTTGAAAACTTTGGTGTTTTTCAAATATTCCATAATTAAAATATTCTCCAATTAAAGGGTCTAAAAGCATAGAAAAGATAACTACGATTCAGGCGCCATCCTCGTCACCCGACCATAACTGAAAATTAAATATTTAATTCTTGTTACAGTGTCTTTATATAATATTGACAATCAATCAACATTTTGACATACCATGTTTGATACACGTATAGAATTCATCTGATAATATCATTTACTAAATTTCATTTATTTCGTTTATTGTGCTTTTGTACATATACATATTTATTTTGATGAACAGACTGGCTTGACAAAGATCAGAACAGACAAAAAATTTAGCTTAAATTTCAGACAGTTTAACGATTTTTTAGTAAAGCGCCTATACTAAATTTCATTTGTTTATCTTTTCCAATTAAAAGTTAAAATTCCAATGTTTTCTAAGAAAATAAAGTTATGAATATTTATATAAAAATTTATCCTTAGTTTCAAGCATAGGTAGGTCTAAAACATGGAGATTTATTCCAATCAGAGATAAAATGAAAATTACCACGTTACTTTCTTAAACTACATACACATTTAAATAAACTCTATATCTTTTTGGTCCAGAAACTGTTTTTCTAACAATGATAAACTGAAAAGTTATTTGACATTGAAACTGAATTCAGGAAAATTTGCTACTGTAATGAGAGCCCTAATCTTTAAATAAATATTCATTCGTCTTAAGAACCGACAATTAATTGGAATCGATTCTATTTCCAATATCGGAATCTTATGATAATACAAAGTCTACAAAAAGGAAACTACAATAAAGCAATCGATAACAAATAAGAAAAAAAAACTCGTCTCCCAAGTGGCAACACAACAGAAATTGTTCCTTTTATTTGATAAGCAAGATAAAATGGCTTCGGTTATTTTTTTGATAAATCTACCATCAGTGTATCGTCATCGTATCGCCTTTGTGTTTGAGGAACTTCGCCTGACGGGTAAATAAAAGTAATTGATATTGCTCCTGTATCCAGGCGACTGTCACATGACTTTATTATTATTATTACAAGGATAAGCGCAATACAACTCTTCTATTCACGTGTTCAAGAAAAATGAATCATTTTGCGATTTCCATAAAGAAGATGATTCAACTATTGATATTTTCATTTTTTTTTTTTTTTTTTTTTTTGCAATTGTATATCAAATGAAGATCGGATTTTAGAATCGAGAAAAATCTTCCTCTGTTGTCTTTGTGTGGATATTTTTAAACCATTTGCAAAGGGAAAACCACAAGTAGCACGTGATTCAATTTCATTGTCTAGCAAATGCTTAAAATAATTCAGTTGGTGTATTATTTTAAATATTCAAAGTGAAGCATTTTATATCTTCATGTTAATGAAATAAATAGTTTATGACAATTTTTTTAAAATATAGTTAGTCATTCAAAATTAGACAAACATTATTTCATAAAATAATAAGTTCAATTTATTTTATTTAATTTATTGCTGATTTTAAAAGTGTAAAAAGTGATGGAACGGAAATGATATGATTTCTCTTACTTAAAGAATATTCATTTTTCAAAGAAGAATTTTAAAAAATAAATTAATCACATATTACTGCGACAAGTAGGTAAAATTCTTGACAACATGATCAGAATATTGTTGGTTTTAATCCTGATTTTTCGATAATATGTGTATGCATGTCTTGAATACGTTCTGTGTTCTCACATTGGTGTAGTGCAAAAACTTGGAAAGTTAGATATCGATTCAAATATTCAACAATCTCGAAAACAAATCAGATTGTTTTCTATAAAAACTTATTATTTCAGCTGGAAAAAGTTTCTTAACTTAAACGATGAAGGATTTAATTCTTCATAAAGTCACGAATAATTTAAATTGATGAACCTTTGGTGATTTTTAATGTAAATAATTGTAAGTTAAAGTTTAATATTTTAATAAATAATTGACTAGTAATATTAGTAAATAAACTCATCTTTGAACTAAATATCTGTGATTATCGTTTGTCTTAGAAATGAAAGTTAATAATAAAACAGAAAATAGGAATATTTCTTCTAACGAAAATTTGCTTCCAAATTCTTCATTAAAAATTAGAAATGAAATTGTTGAATATTTTGTAGTAATAAAAACAATATTCGATTTTCCCGTATTAGTACTAATACACAGTAACTTTACAGTATCATAGAAAAGCAGAGAGAGGAAATGAAACATAATCACAGTAGAGAAATATCACTCGACTTTTGATTATTGTTTTATAATCTTCTTATCATTCGGATAACATCTGAACTCACTTCAGATGAAATGTGACTTCTCCCCGAGAATGCCTATTCTTCTGATATTTTCTGAAGTTTCTGACAAAATTGATCTGTTTATCTTTCGTGGGTCACTAATTTCACTTACTGTTCTTTTACTAAGCTGTTACTTACTGTTCTGTTACTAAGCTGTAATTTTGGCCAATACCTTGTTATGAGTTGGTAGTACCTTGTTTGGCCTTGTTATGAGTTGGTAGTAAGGTTTTATCTTATGAATCGGGCAATTTTAGAATCCCAATGTATTGAGGACCTTTGCACATTAATTCTGATATCAAGAATCAAATGTTCTCCCATTAATGTGGTGTAGTGTGGAAGACTTGAAAGGAGATGTTCACTCAAGAATCTTCCACTCCATCTGAAGATTTAGAAGATTCAATAGAAAATCCTCCTCGACCCTCCTCTTCTAAACGAAAGGATAAAAGAAAATACATTATCCCTAGAAAATATAAGAATATGTAATATTTTGCCATTTTTCTTTATTTAACCCCTTCTTGGGCCGTGGGAAGTATGCTTTCCACCAAATTTATCAATCTTTGTATGAAATTATGTAGTTTGGCATCAGTTCTGACACATTTTTTTAGTAAGTCAGAAACTTAGATGCTTCAGTTCTTCTTCAGACAAAATGATGTGTCTTGATTTGTTACTTAGTTATTAATTAACCAAATTAATTAATGAATCAAATTAATTTATATAATAAACTAAATGAATCCCTTTTCTTATTCTAATTTCAAGCCTAAAAATATTTTAACATAATATGACTAGAAAAAAATGGCCCTTTAAAGGGTTAACATCGTCTCCTATTTTTATGAAGTTTTGGTTTTTAACCTTAAGCAAATTGTGATACAGATATGTTTCAAAATTAAAAAATACTTACTGTGTTTTAGCATATTATCTATTTTATTATGTCCATGTTGGTGTAATTATTCTTAGTTTACTAGTTTAAATTTTATACATACTTTGCATGCAACAAAGTATGCATTGCATATACATACTTTGCATGCAACAAAGTATGCATTGCATATACATACTTTGCATGCAACCAACTCATTACAATTCAAAATAATGAAGTCCCTCCTAAAAATAAATCGTTGAAACTTCGAAGTGGTGGCGTGAATTCAACTAAACGTAACCCTTCTTAACCAGTGAATTTTTGTAACACTTATCAATAGAGAATTAATTAGATCATCCCGTTTCTTGGAGGGCCCGTGGTGGCCTGGTGGTAAGGTCTCGGCTTCGGAACCGGAGGGTTTCAGGTTCGTGACCCGATTCCACCGAAGAACCGTCGTGTAAGGGGGTCTGTTGCACGTTAAATCCGTCATGACCAAACGTCCTCCCGCTGGTGTGGTGTGGTGTGGAGAGGGGGGGGGTGCTAGCTCAGGTGTCGTCCTCGTCATCTGACCGTGGTTCAAAATGACGAGGTCCGTCCCAAAATAGCCCTAGTGCTGCTTTACAACGGGACGTTAATATAACCAAACCAAACTCGTTTCTTGGATAAATTCACTGTTTACTTCATTTTATATTACATTTATCAAAGCAATTTTCAAAATTATCATTATGTATGTCAGATACCTGACTGCTTCACTGAATATTTATCACAAATTCACTGAATATTTATTTTCTTAGGCTGTTGTTTATTTATTAGACTATTCTGTCGAATGTTTGCTTCTACTGTGAATTCGAAATTTGAATAATATATGCTATGAATGCGCATTAAGTGATAAACAATAATACATTGTGTACATAATAAAATATCAGGTTTCTGAACTGGTTCATTGCTTTTGGCGAATACAAATTACTGAAACGAAGAGGCTATTCCCTCATTTTTAGAGTCGTGCGCTGCATACTTACACTACAATGTTGCTATGGTTGAATAAGAATCTTTCACATTTAAAGCCTTGAATTACACATTTTGGTATTTTCCAGTTTAATTTCTCTCGGCAGCTCAAAACTGCATTTTACTTTCTCGTTTACGAAGTATATAAAGACACAAAAATTGTAATCGTCAAAGAAAAAAAAAATCAAGATTTCCACGAATATCCGTGTTTCAGATCTCCCCAACTCAAAAAAAAAAAAAAGAAAAAGAAAAAGAAAAAAAAAATTGTAGTTACGTCTCTCTGTCTGCTTGTTTATGAACACGATAACTTAAAAACGCTTTGAACTAGATGGATGAAATTTGATCTTTAACCAAATGTATAGATTTCCATTAAATTTTAAATGAGATCCATTCAGAGAAAATCTATTTATTCAGCTTTCCCGAATTAAAGTTAACACAATAACTACAAGCCGGCGTCCTTGCATAGGGGTAGCGCATCTTCATCGTGATCTGGGTGTCCCGGGTTCGAATCCCGGTTTAGGCATGGTTGTTCATCTGTGTTCTATCTGTGAGGTGTATGAATGTGCCCCCCTGTAAAAAGGCGTTGTGCAAGCGAATGTGTGAGTTTTATCTTCATATGAGCTAGAAGTCAAACTTCTGCCATCGGGTGCTCAGGGGTCTTTACCCTCAGAAGTTACTGAATCCCCTTTCCGTGATAACGCGGACACGACATCATCAACAATAACTACAAAACGAAGGAAGCTGGGTGGATAAAATTTCTTATTCAAATTTAACATCTAGAGTGTTAATATGTAAAGATTTTATACTAAATCCCTTATGGGGTTGACCGTCTGTCGGTCTTCACATTCAGAAGAATGTTACTCAAAAACGCAATGACTTAAATATTTGAAATTTGGTATGTGAATTTGCAACTACAATTGTGGTTTTAAGTCTAATTTTGGTTTCAGTCGTTTGGAAAAAAATGCGTCGAAAATGCATATCCGGTTTTCCTGGTATTTTTATATTAACTGCACCCCATTTGTTAACCGACGAAGATCGCGCTCTAATAAGCAGTTTCGTAACTATTCTTCACCAATGCCATGCAATTAATAATACACTGACACATTTATCAAAGAGACTGTGTGTTTAGGAAGACCACCCCCACTTATTACTTTCTCGTATACGAAGTATGTTCGCGCGCTTTTCTCCATCCCGCCTGATCACGTGACTCAATGTACTCACGTGACGCAATGTGTTGATGTATATTTTTCTCTGTTCTGTATTGTGTTGCAATAAATGTGTGAGTCTAACATGGCGTGGTTATTTTGAGGAGTAATATAGTAGAGATAATTAACAAAATCGATGTTGGTGTGAGGAGTAAATAATAGGGTCCGTCGATGTGTTGTGTGTGTAGTTAACAAATTATACAAAGAGAGTGAAAAGAAAAGAAAATATTGTTATCGGTTAATTAATTATTAATTAAAGTTATCAATTAATTAATTTAATTTAATAGAATTCAACCTCAAAATCATGATGATTCTTGACATTTTAGATCACCCTGAGTTTAAGAAATGATTGTGTCATTTTGTCTATAGTCTGTCTATATGAGAACAAGCAAACTTTCAAATGCAGCATGCAAAGTGGATGAAAATTATTAAGCAGTCTGTTCACAGAAATTATGGATTTATTTCACATTTTCGCTGAAATATATGTGCAGGAAGCCTTTTAATTTGATCGAATACCTGAACACAATAATTTAAAATATATTTAGATAAAAGAATTTTGTTTTTCGTTTGGTATATTTTAGTTTATATACCTAAATTGAAGATATTTGTCAAATCTTGGACGAAACCCATTCTGTTTTAGTTGTCTATCGGTCTATCTATTCATAGATAAGGGAATGAATGAAAATAGCTATGTACCATTAAATGTAATTTGGCATGAAGGCTTGCCACCAAAATTGGAGAGCTTTGTCAAATTTTCGATTCAATCGATCGAATATAAGAAATTCAAAATGTATATTTTATTCCTTTCACTATGCAACAAAGCTAAACATAAAACGTGCCAAATTGAGAAAATATCAGAGAAAGTCGAAGTCCGAACTCTGTCCTATTTTATACTAAGAATGCAATTATTATTGCATAAAGCGGAGAATCATTTTTTCTAATTATTATTTTAAGATGACAATAAAATTCATAAGAATTATTAACGATAAATAGATTTTTAACAATAATTTATTGTAATTTTAGGAATAATTCTTTACAATTATAGTTTTAGGGAATGATTTCATCTTTAAAAAAATTTGTTCACTTAAACGTAATTTATTACTTAACCCCTTAACTGTTTTATTTTATTTACTATCTAATAAGATGATACCGTCTACTTTGGGAATATTTTCTTATTTTGATTCAAATGGAAATCCATTGAACAATTGACTTATCTATGCATTTGAAGTAATTTTAATTTTGAATTATAATCGTTATGAATGGTTTATTTTTTGCTTACAACTATCAAAATTCGATAAATCGATGCACGCATGGCACTCGGGCAAAACAGTTAAGCGGTTAACGTGTATGCATTACTTAATAAACCGAACCGTTTATGTACAAATAATAAATTTAATACAGCCTTGATATTCACTGAAATAATTTTTTAAGATTAAATGGTGGTGTATGTTCTAACTTTTAAAGTAACATCATTTGGGGGCAATTATTAAACTTTCCTGATTCTCCATCATTAATCTTTAACCCATTTATACCTCAAGGTCACTGATAATACTAATAAATTACTCTTTTTAAAAACAGAAGTTTCAATATTCGTACCTTAACCTTGAAATCGTTTTTTCACCTTCAAAAAAACACTTCATCAATCTTTTCCTATTTGAAAAGGCAAAAAGCAAAGCCATCAAGATTTTATCTGCGTTGCCTATGCAACTGTTTTGTCAACCGGTTGCTTCCCAATGCATATATATATATATATATTTCTATCGGCGAGAATGATTTCGCAGGATCTTCGTATAAATCCGAAAGTCTTTCTACCAAAAGGGAATTGCGCCTTCTTTTACTTCAACTCGAATTTTTTATACCGTGTTTCGTAGGAAAAGACGTCATTGTCTCGGTTAGGGAAACACATTCTGAAGAGGAAAGCGCCAGCAGGGTACATCTTGGAGTTAAATGATTATTATATGCATTTACGTTGAGAACATTCTCCCATTGCGCTTTTGTGGTTAATTATTAGTTTGTTATGACATATAAAATATTTCCTGAAAAATATCATTTACTTTCCTCATCGAATGTCTCTTAGTTTCCGTTTGCGCTTTCAAAGCAATTAAAAACAACTTGCAAAGGCTTTCAGTTCCTTATCATTAAGTGCGTGTGCTTTTTTTTTTTTTTTTTTCAATTGCTCTGTGAAATTCGACAACGTGTTCGGTTAAGGATTAAAACTCGATGTATTGTTTGCCAACGGATTCTAAAACCCTCCGCGTCTTTGCGCATGCGTTTAATTCGACAAAATAGGGGTGAGAGGAAAGTTGGAAAGCGGAGATGCTTACATATAGCAATAAAGTTAATTCCGGAAATACGCACACCCTTCTGCGTCTCGCCCCTTAGCGAGAAGAATCATCGAAAAGTGGTCGCCTCAGGATATTGAAACGGGCAGTACTTTATCAGCTTTCATAATTATAACAAAGCCCTCTATGATCCAATGCTAATTCCATAAACTTCACAGATATATTTGTGGCGGATTGCGAAGCTTATAAGCCAGTTAACAGCTACTCTACCAGGGCAATTGCTTTTGTATTGTGGTCATGTTACTCTGCTGCGAACCACAAGGTCCCAGGTTCTATCCTCGCTTAATTCAATCAACCACATATTTAAAAAATTGAGATATTCTGATTCCTCTTAAAATAGAACTCGAACCTATTAATCTTAAATATTGCAACATGACAATGTATTAGGGTTGATTCTTTTATCTTTATATTATTTTTCAGAATTGCCCCTTAATGACAACAACGACACAGGCATTTAAAAGTACATATTTCATATATTAAGATCGCGTGTGAAGTTATACAATAATTAAAGTAAAGAAAAGTGCTGTTATAAGATATGTTTAAGACAGTTTTTTAAAATGTATTGAAATTTGGAAAAAGATCTGTGCCGAAATAAAATCAGTATTTTTAATATTAGTAAAATCAATAAAAAAATGTTACCGAATTAAATAGCCGAGAAAACGAACCCGTTTAGAGGCCCAGCTTCAAACAGTTCGGCAACTATTGAAAATCTGATTGTTCAAAACCCTAGTGGCTTAGAAACAAAGTCAGATTCCATAAATATTTATTAAATGTAAGAAATCTAAACAGTTGTAAAATGGATTTTTTTTTCTTCCAAAATTGGCATCTCTGAGCTAGATTAATTTCTCTTATGGGTCTTCTATAAGCAGCTTTTCTTTAACGGATTATTTTGACTTCTAAAGGTAAAATAAATCTATTTATCGGATTTCGTTTTAATACGTTTTCGTTTTATTGTTTAAGTTTGTAGAATTTTAAATGATTGCGTTTTATCACATTTTATACATATTATGTGCCTTTTTATAACATTCAGTATGATTTGCAACTTTTAGTTTCATCTTTTTCTTCTTATAGGGTCGGATAATTTGTCATAATGCTGATACCAGTATTAAAATAAATTTTTCTTCCAATTTGTTACTTAATAAATTTTAAATTTATTTATAATTCTACATATTGTGACCCTTATAAAGAATTCTTATCAATAAAATCGAGTAAAAAAGTTTGTTTCCTAACCGGCATTCAACTCTTGGCCGTTTCAAATTGGCCAGTTGAGAATTTAAAAAAAAAAATGATTTTCAATTAAACTGGGTCGTTTCAAAAATGAAAATTTCTAATTTCTGAACGACTCAGAATCTATTTATATTTCTGAATTTAAAAAAATACAAATAAATTTGATTAGAGAATTTATATATATTTTTAAAATTGCTATTGTTTTTATCAAAAAAAAACTGAAATGTCCCTTTCCTCAAATGTCTTGTATAATCCCTCAATATATACTGTTTAATGTTTCTTTGTACAAAGTAAAGAATTCAGTATGAATTTTGGGCACTTCCCGATCACATACCAAACTTCATTTAGCTAGATCAAATGCTTGTTTGAATTATCATGTGAACATTCATATGGACTAACAAATATTTACCCCTGGAAGGGTTTGGTTCAAATTTTGCCATATGTACATAACTTGGAAAACATGGAACATGAAAAATCGCATACTAAAATTCCTCTAGTAAGCTTACAATTTTTATATATAGTGAATGCTGTTAGAAGGACCGACAGATAGTCAACCTGTTGATTGGCTGGATCCCAGATTTGATATCGAACTGCAGTTCTAGTAATAAAACCAAATGCAAATTTGATTTATCTGGCTACTTACAGTTCTTAAGATTATCATGTTCTTAAGAATCGTACAGACAATCTAGCCCTTGATAGATTCTGATAGAAATATACAATTTTATTATAAAGACAACACACCGAATTACTCGTTTAGGCTTGCCGAATTTTTTAATTTTCTTGCTGAATCTATTCAGAAAAGTTAAAAGCGTAAAGATTCTTCAACTCTTTATTGTATTTTTTTATTGTAACTGTTAAAGGAAATAGAATTTTTTAACAATTAAAATACATTCGCTATACCTTTCTTATAAAATAAATAATATTAAGAAAAAAGTTATATAAATTGTATTATCGTTTAAAAAATATCTCCTTTCTTTCTTTCAATCTGTAAAAACATCACCAGGCAGTGGTGTGGTCTCTTTGAACGCCACTGCAATGAAGCTTCTCAATAGAATCATTTTAATCATTTTGAAACTGTTTTGTTTTTCAAAAATTTCTTTTCTCTTTGTGTGTGTGCAACGCGAGTGCCAAATTTCTAACTATTATGACTATACCACGTTTCATCCAAAAATAGCATTTTTACCCATGACGTATACATCTTTCCATTTACTGCCCCTAAAATCGTGACCACTGTATGGAAAAATGTCTATTTAATACAGAAAAACGCACAGCAGTCACGGAGAAAAATGCCTTGCTTTCAGAAATTATTCAATAAAAGCTTAAACATTGGAAATGCCCGCAAAAGTCGACTCAGTGAAGCGTAAATAGTGCCCCAGCCGTCACGGCTACGATGAAGATGCATCGTACATTATGCACGATGATAGACGAAACTAGGTTCGAGATATAAATTGAATATATTTAACAAAGGATGCGTGTTCATCTACATTCTCATTAGTTATTTTAGTGTCTCAAGAAAGTCACCTTCGTTTTTTTTTTTTTTTGTTGTTGTTGTTGTTGTTGATGAAACAATAGAGGCTGAGGGACTGGCATATGTTATTCAATTTGCATTCCAGCTTTGAGTGTGTTGTTTGCGTCGTGCGTATTGGGTCGCGTGGAACATTTCAGCGAGAATTATGAAAGAATATCTTCCAATAAAAACTTCATTTGCAAGCTCTAATTATTTATGGAGCAATAAAACTTGAAAGGTGTTTTATTTGATAGACACTTTTTGATTTGATAATTGCACTTTCTCCGTAAGGAAAATATTTTGCTAGGAATATCTGATTTAGGATGTGGCGGTTGGAATTGCGTGTTCAAATCCCTTCCGGTTCACCAATGTAGCGAATTGGAATGAGCGAGGATAGAACCTGGGACCTTGTGGTTCGCAGTCCAGTAACATGACCACAATACAAAAGCAATTGCTAGGGTAATGTAGCTGTTAACTGGCTTATAGCGTAGCTTATAAGCTTTTACCACAAGGATATTGGAGCAATTCGCGAATTGATCCTTCCACGCAAATTTCTCAGCAATTGATAACTTTGGAGTATTTGTAGTGTCGTATGATTAGTTTTTCTACTGATAATAAAGTAAAAATTTTAATTATTTTTAAACTGAAATGAATGGATCAACGAAAGTAGATTGGTAGAAATCAATGAATTAATTAATTTTTAATAAAAACGAATAGAACCTAATAATTTCAATCTAAGTTCTAAGTAAATATTCATTTGACTATAAGCTTGTTAGCTGTAAGCTTGCTATCAAATTTTAAAGCTACGCTGGGGCTATTTTGAGACAGACCTCATAATTTTAAGTAACGGTCAGATGACGAGGATGGCACCACTTTCATCAAACTTGAAGCGATTGATTTTCTACTGAATATTTAATAATAGCTGAATTCATAAGCAAGAATAATGTTGAAACGTGTCTCAAAGCTGCATTCTTCCATTCTGAAAGCGAAATTTTACCTAAACGCCATCTTATTTCTAATATATCATAAAACTTTTATTTTCTGATTTAGCATACCTGATCTGCATAATTGTACAATTTCTGGGGGGGAGTTTATTTTTTTTTGGGGGGGGGGAACACGAAATTTTCTTATAGCGTTTTAAATGAATGAATGAATGCAAAAAAAAATATTTTTTATGTTTTGTATAGTTATATACTGCATTAAGATATAAGAACTTGAACATATTAGACAAAATCGGTTGCTTAGTTGTCTGTATTGAAGAAGATTTTTGCTTGCGAATTTTTTCACCTCGAACTTATCCGGATAAGTAGAGTTCGGATAATTAAAATGCTGTATAAAAAGTAAAAGAACAGTTAACTCTCGATTAAACGGATTAATTAGGTGAAAGAATGTTTATGAAATCGGAAGTTATAAAGAGCATTTGAAACTGGATATTATATTTGAAATTGTACGACATAATATAAATGCAAACAAACAATTTAGAATGTATATTGTGTTTCTATTTGGAAACGATACAAAAGTATAATTGAAAGAAAGAGAGGGGGGGGGAGGTCACCCTTGTTAGAAGAGTAAAGAAAGCTCAAAAATGGTACCCAAATTTTTTAGGTCGAATATGACTGTTCGAGAAATTCGAACATTCGACATTAACTAATTCGAGGTTTTAAAATAGTAATTTTAATGAGCTTTACTATTTGAGAGCATTACTACGACTACAGAGTGCTGAAGTTTTGAAATAAGAATATTTTGATCTCAAAACCTTCCATCAGGTCTTTTATTTAGTATATTATTTGTGGGGAAAAAAACAGACGCGGCGCATCTCACTGGAGAAGAACTCAAAAGAATTTTTCTTTCTTAAGTACTTTCCCTAACTTGCCGCAATTATGCACACGTATTGTTCCAAAACAGTCAATTTTACATGAGCTCGCCCTGATCATGTGATCAATGTCAAGGAATATTGGGAAGAAATTATCATTATGAGCAATATTCACATGTCTTTGAAGATGAATCAGATTACCTTATCGCATTTCTTTTGGTAATTCAAGACTGTTCCATGTAGAAGTACAAAATAGCGTCTCAAACATTTGAGTTAACACAGTGTATGATGATATTGGTTTTTGAGTAACTTTCATAAAGTATTTACGAATGGAATTTATTAACATTAAAACTAACAGAAATTATAATTTTAACCCTTTCGCCACCTCTCCTGTCCTCGAAAATTTCTGTTTTTCGCCGCATTAGAACAAACAAAAAGAAAAACTCAAACATGTAAATATTTTATACAAAGCGTTTTAAACGTTTGAAAGTTTTAAAATGTAGAATAACGCTTGAAGCGCGTTAAGGCCGTCCTGCAGAAGTTTCACTTGAACGCGCTAGACGCATTACGGACGACGAAGAGGTTAATAGATTTTGTTCAAAAACTGGCCAGATCTATAATCTTGGTTTAAAGACCACATGCCAAATTTGAGTATCTAACTTAGGGATATGCAAACTTTTTATGGCGAGGAAAAACAACTTTTCGGGGCCAATATTAAAGGATTCGTCTCATTAACCCCTTGCCTGCCCCTGCGTATATATACGTCTTCTTAAGTCAATGCGTTAACTGCCACTGGCGTATATATACGTCTTCTTAAGTCAATGTGTTAACTGCCACTGGCGTATATATACGTTTTCTTACATCAATGTGTTAACTGCCACTGGCGTATATATACGTCTCGCAACTATATACGTGTATATAGTTATACGTGGCACTGGGGACCGAATCTCGTAAGTTATCCTCGGCAAGTAAAGGGTTAATATTCAAATTTTTTTAAATATTATTTTTGTCTTAAAAAAAGACTACAAATATCATTTAAAAACTTTTTTAATATTGATGCGATGAATAAAGCTACGATTACTTTATGTACTGGTTATAATATTGTACTATTATTTTAATTTATTAGAATATTAGCCTTTTTTGGTTATCAGTTGATTCACTGACAGTATCGATTATATTTAATTTGATTTAAATCATATAGACATCAGGAACCTGATTCTTCAAAACTATCAGACATTAAAGAAGTGTCATTTTATTTGGCTTACATATGCTTTGTTTATTATATCCGTGAACCTTTCTAATGAACGTCAATCCTATAATATCGTTGTGCTATTAAAAACGTAAAAACCCGATTCATTTATCTTCAGTTCTATTTATCCGCCTCGTAAGCCACAAAATTCTTCTTTTTTTAGCTTTCAACAATGGAAGAAAATCATGCGATCAGATAGTTGATGAAACAATGAAAAATGTTTGAAATTCAGGGCAACAATGTAATCTATTGTTGGAAAATCCAATTTTTTAAAAAATATATAATTAAGAATCGAGTTTTTTTTTAAAATTTTGAAACTGTGTAAAAAATGTTTTGTCCAATAATCTTTTCGGAAGTTAATGTGGGGAAACACCAAAATTCAACTTAATTTTTAATTGATTAAAATTCCAATTAACATTTCATAAAACTCGCTCTGAGGTACATGTTTACATTCCGAGATGTACAAATTTGGTAGCTATTGGCCGAACGGTTTGATCTGTACAACATCAACACAAGCATACACACATTCATTTTTATTAGCAGTATAGATCAGTATAAAATCTGTGGTGGATTTGATTGAATCTGTAAGTGGACCTTAATTTAGTCCTCAGTCCTCATTGATTTAACTCATTGCGTTTTTGAATTGGCGTGCAGACCTTATTCCAAAACATTTTTATTGAACTCGTGATGGTTTGAAACGAGAATATTCATCAAAACGTCAAGGTCATTCTGACAATTGCAGTACTCTCTCCCTCTCTCTTTTCATTTTCTTCTTTTTCGTACACGAGAAAGTAAGCACAGAATTTTATAGTTGGTGGAAGAATAGTTTTACTATCAGAGTATGCTTCGAATCCACTGAAGGTTTAGTTATTTTTAACTGCTCGTTAAATCTTTTTAATATCAAACGTCTTCATTTTGACATGGGAATTTGAAGAACAAGATGGCGGCTGATATAACGACACTGTCGTCGCACAAAAAAAAAAAAAAACTGAAAATTATGAAGTTTATCCGTTTAAAGCCCACCTGTGGCTTGCTTCGAAACGTGATATGTAGTACAATTCTTTAACAAAGTTTTATTATAATGTTTTAAGAAGATCTCTATTGATCTAATAATTTCGAAAAATATCGATTCTTTATCCAATTTTTGTAAGTCGTATTGTTTATTGATAGCTTAAATATAATGAGTTTTACTGAACCGGCGGTTCAGCATCTTTTTGAATGAGTTAGAGAATTTTAAAACCGTCTCAAAGAGATAAAATGTTATTTTATAAATTTGATTAGAGAAAAAAGAGAGTGGTGGTTAAAATGGTGGTTTTGTTCTATCATTATCAGTTGAAGTCATTTTTAAACACTTATTTACTTGAATAATTTCATGTTTTTTAAAATAGAATTTTTGAATTCATCTTTCATTTCCTTTCTGCCAGAGGTTTAACATTCTGTGCACTTGTGTATTCTCGATATGAAAGTCCAGTTTCAATATTTTTTAACTATCAATTAATCATAAATTGGATTAATTTTTATTTAAAACAGTTGTGGCACAGAAAACTTAAAGCTTCTAAAAGTTATTCTAAACTAAATTTATTAAACAATAGATTCCAGAAATCATAATATTAACTCCTTAAATTTCTACTATGAGTTTATTTATATCTTTATAAAGCGATCGATTTTTCTCATTGTATTCACATGAATGAGATATTCATGTGCATATCGCCAGAAAAATGCAAATGTAGTCTCAACAGCAAAGAGTAGACAAACATCAAGGAAGAAATAAATAGTTTTTAATTAATTAAATTTATTGAAAAATTTTCTCGTCCCTAAAGCTGTTCTGTACCCAGACTTATCCGAGGAGATAAAATTACAATCAATCAATTGTTATTAAAATTCATTTGAGATATAAATTACTAAATCTCCCCAATTCCAATCTTGGTTCCACCGACAATTCTTATATCATTGATCCAACTGAAAAGTCTTTTAAATAAATATACTAAAACAGACTTAAGTGGATGCTACATTTAACGGCCTTGAGGCTCCTGCAAAGACGATGTAGATTCCGAGATAATTGTATAATTACTTAATTACTCGAAGGTTAAAGAACTACAGTTGACCCGGGGAGACACCAGAGATGGAGAAAAAGGGGTAAGATGTCCAATTGCGTAATGTAGTAGTAAAAAGGGGAAAACTGTCGGTTCGGACCCATTAGCTCTCGAACGAGGAAATATTCCTTTTTGGATTATGTGACGTCGATGGTGTCCATTTTCCTAACAAGACACATATTGTCACATATTTCTGTAGTTTGCCTCGTCCATCACGGAGGCGGGTCGCTCCGTCCGCTGGATGATGGGCAACGATGTGCTTGCTGATTTGGTGTCAGACATTATTTCCAAAGCTTTCGGGAAGGCGTTAAATATTTTCGTAAGGTATTATTTCAGTTTTTTTTAAGAACTTTTTTGTCATTTTTTTTGCATTGAAATTGATTTATTTAGCATGTTAAATGTCATGTTATTTTTAGCAAAAGTGCCTTGTGAAACGCATTCCATTCACACCTCTTTGTCTTTCCTTCATTTCAAAAATCAGCGCTCTAAATCTTAACGGTTTCTTATGAGGCGGTTAATGAGTTGATGATATAAGGGTTAGAAATAAATTTATCTTGATATTTATTATTTTTATTTATTTATTATTAATATTTAACTTTTTCGCATTCTACCGATTACACAAGTCAAGTTCAGATTAGTCTTAGTGATGGAAAGGGAGGTCCTCTTCGATTTGAGATAAAAGATTTGAGCGTATTTGTAATGATAAATGGATTTAAACATGCCTTTGGGGTCGTTTGTGCTATCTCGCTATTACTGGGGGAGAAACAATTATATTTTGCCCACAGGGGTACTTACTGCTTTTACCAACTTCATTGGAATACAATATGAACATGCTTCTTTTGCATTTAATATTCTTTTTTTGAAATATATAACTTTCAAATTATGTATATGGAATATAGTGTTCTGTATTTCTGGCTAATAAAAAAATGCATGTATATGTATAATTACCTTATTCGGGAAAAAAAATGGATATAGTATATTTTACCTCTGAAATACAAATATAATATTTGTTATTCAAATCATTGCTTAAATGAAACTTCATTAGAAAACAGTATAATGTATTTTTAATTACTTTTTAATACCTAAATAAGATTTGAAGAATGCTAAATTTATAAATAATCAACAAGTTTTCACTACAAGGAATGAAGTAAATAATTATAATTTTATAAAGCTAGAATTAAATGCAGTGTTTTAATTATTTTATTTTCCTAGTTCATTTAAAATCTTTTTTTATGTAATATTATTCTTACTTCAGTGAGGATTTTCTTTTATGCTTCATAAAATGTATTACATGCTGTTTGTGCTAAATGTTGCCGTTTTTTTATGCCAATTAGTTGAAAATGTTTATTTCTGTTACTATTACTTATAAATAAATTTTCAATAAATAAGTTTGAAATCCATTTTGATAATCTTCTGATGATTGTTTTCTTTTAATAAATATATTTGCTATCATATAATTCACCTGAAATTAAACGGTGGGTTAAATTGAAATTAATTCAAGGTAGAAAACAGTTGTCGTATGAAAATCGTGTCTCTTTTTTTTTTTTTAAATTCCTTTAAGCAATAACATATTTAAGTTAATTTTTGTATAATTTTGTGAATTTCAAAATGTTGATTGCATACAGAAGGCGTGAGAAGTAATGATCAGAAGAAAGTTGATGGATTACATTGAATAAATTTAATTCTAAGAACTATTTAAACATCTGCTAGCTATTTTCACCCTTTTTAAGATGAAAAAAAATGTTCATAGCCCTAGTGTGACAGCTTCAAAATTGGAAAATAGATATTAAAATGCAGGACTTCTTAAAAATAAATTATAGAAAATTCTATATTGAATAAATTTTAATGAGATTTTTCATATTAGGCTAATTTTTAAACTATTTTTTATACAGATATTGAAAAATTTTGGAACAATAAAGACTTTACAACAATAAAGACTTTTTTTTAAAGACTTTACACACTTTTATCCCGTCCAACATTGTGTTCTTTCTGAGCTATGTGCATCGTTTAAGAAATTCTTAATATTTTATTCTTCAGTTTTATGTATAAGTCTTTTAAATGTGTTTTATTTGTATTATTGTTATTTAGTAGTATATTATTAAAATATAATTGTAATTCTATGACTATTAATTGTAGGTACTATTTAGATCATAATCACTTTGATAAAAAAAAAAAAAAGTGCAGTAAGTCAACCATTTGACTCTCCGACCCTCCACGAAGGCACACGGATTTAAACCATAAAACTGAATGACCGGACCTCCGCAACAGCAACAGTGGCGGGAACTGTGGTTGAGTCCTAACGGCCATCACCGGCCACGGTACAACCCTCCCCGAAGGAAGTATGTCCTATCATCGATGGGAGGAGTCAGATCTCCCACCTATTTGTGTGCCCTCCAGGGTGGCGAGATCCAACTACCATGCCGGAAGCATTTCATCCTCATTTCGAGGTGCTTCCCCCCCGGGGGGTTAAAAAATTGCAGTAAAGAAAAGAAAATTATTCTGCTAATCAAATTATTTATTTAATGAACGCGGAATAACAATTTCACTATTGAATATTTATGAAATACACAAGAAAAAGTATTGTTTACTTTCCACTACAAAACGGATATTTTGCAATTTGCGTTTTCTTTTTACATCTTTTGAATTAAACGTTATATTCTTGACATATTCGCATCACTAACTGGCCTAATAAATAATCCGGTGTAAGAATTTGTTTAAATTATTTTTAAAAAAAGGCATTAAAATTAAAACTTGCATAGACTTTTTTCTCATAAAAAATATCAATGATTTCTGTATTATAACTCCATATGCTAAGTATTAATTTTGAAATTTGTTGAGCAAAATATTCAAATGATAATGCCAAGTTCATATATGTATTATTCAAACTAAGCGCAATTATGCATTTCCCTTTCTAAAATCCCTGAAAGTGACATAACCGCTCAGTGACCCATGAGTTTTTATTTCGAGTGATTAAACAGATGTTGATAAATTTGTCATGGTATTTGCATAACGTGGGTAGAAAACACAATGCTTCAGCGAACGCCACTGACATTTCAAATTCTTTTCGATCCAAAGGATGTTTACCACCCATTCGATCTTCCATGGTTCGCCGGATAAATGATTGACTTCAGAAAGATCAACCAGAACTTTGCATGGAATACGTCGCGATCCTGAGCACACCCGGTAGACATTTTGAATACAGACGAAATATTCCGTTTTAAGTACTATAATTTAAACTTTGTGGCTTATAATTCTCACGATAATTGTCCAAAGATACTAATTTTTCTGTTCTTTGTAAAAATTAAAAAGCCAACTATTCTCCAAGAAATTAATAGTGTTAATTTAGTCTTGTCAATCAACTTTGATGAACTTCATCTTATCTTAAATAAGAAAGTGCAATTTTAAATTATACCTACACAATAAGCTTGGAGCATTCTGATTGGTTAGCAGTGCTTCCAAAATGGTTAAATTAATTGACGAATAAAACTGGCGAAATCAGTTCAGTTATTAAACCTGAGAATTCTGTTCAGATTTTATTTCACAATATCTCTCGAATGTGGATGACGATAAACATTAGGCAACCATTGATGACGCATTTCAAAGTCATAAACTTCCAAATCAAATAAAAATTGATCAAATCTGTACAGTGATTGAGAGACTCTTCTTCATATTGTTACAAATCTGTAATTTTGCTACCCGGCACGAATAGTGTCATCCTGGAAAAACCGTTAAAACCTTTGTAAGATCTGTACTGTGCGTGCTGAGCTTGGCGACTATTTGGCAACTTGGTGACGAATTTGGCGAGTTTGGCGACTAAATGGATAATACTGGAAAGTTCGAGAACTTTCACGATCCATCCAGTAATAACCGAGATACACCGAGGTACGCCCTGATTGGTCAGAAGATTCTAGCCCCGCCTCCCGGAACTATAAAAGACGAGCACTCTGAAGCTGGGAAGAAGTGTGTGTATCGTCAGAAGGTGTGTGTGAGAGGAGTCGGAGTCGTCGACGAGTAAAAAGATTGGAGAGGATTAGACAGCAAGCAAGCTGCTCAACTAGCAATTAAATGCGCTGAGTTATTACAATTGATTAACGGTATTTGTAATAGAGAAAAATTTTGTAACAATATAAAGTGTACCATGAGATATTATATTTGAAATTTCTTGCGAAACTGATAGGCAATGGAAGACATGCAAGGCTAACCTAGGTATCATGACCTTTCATATGAAATAGAAGCTGTCGAAATCAGACAAGTAGTTAGGCTGGGAAATGTCTCTTTTACTTTCTTAATTATAGTAAATATATAGATACATTAAAAGTTTGTTTAATTGTAATGAATTTAAATTTAAAATATTTTGCGAGTTCCGTGTAATATTAAATATATTTGAAATTCGATTAATAAATTTTGAAATTTTCCAAGCTGTAAAAATAAATTGATTTACGGGAAAAGACGTAATTATGGATGCCGTTTATTATTTAATGTCTGATGTTTTAGTGTGTATCGTGACTTGACGTCCTTTTTCTTCCTACAAATTGCGTGACAGATTTCAAAAATCGTAACTGACTCGGTGGTTCCAACACATTTGACTCAAATATATATATATATATAATAGCAAATAATTTATTTATATATTTTTTATTTCGTTTATTACTATAGTTTATTTTTAATTTGAAAATTTTTGTTCTATCATATTGCTTTCAAATCAAATTCATGCAATCCTTTTGAAAAGTACAGGGTGTTCATTAATTATTGTCGGGGTTTCCGTACCTCATAACTTTCGAATAAAAAATATTACGCAAAACCCGATTACGTATTCGTAAATTACAACTCAAAGAATTTTATTAATGATATTAAAGTGTAAAGGTTGCATAATTTGCACTTTGTAGGCATTCAGCTGAAGTTGATTCTTTGAGTTGTACTTTACGAACACATAATTCTTTGAGTTGTAATTTACGAATACATAATTCTTTGAGTTGTAATTTACGAATACGTAATTCTTTGAGTTGTAATGTACGTATTCATAATTCTTTGAGTTGTAATTTACGAATACATAATCGCCTTCAGCTGAATGCCTACAAAGTGCAAATTGTGCAAGCTCTACACTTTGATATCATTAATGTGGGTGTGATGGGTTTTAATGCATCAGTCCACTTGGATTAGCTTAATCTTTTTATTCTTGATTAACAAATGATGATTCTGATGAATTTTACAAATGAGAATTCAATGATGAAGGAATTTATATTACATGAAGATGGACAGTTGATGTTGTTTAAAGGATCTTTCCCACCTACGCGTGGTTCACTGGCATCTGCAGAGGAATTCTTCAACGTAAGAATCCCAGTTTCGGCCCTTTCTCAGAGTATCACGGCTTCTCGGTTTCCGGTCGCACCCTTCTCGGCGGACGTCCGTTCTCTCCCCTCGTCTAGTGAACTCTGAACTCTGCCCTCCGACTGCTGGCCATCACCGGAAGAACGCAGAGCGCCCTCTCGTGAAGTTAATTTACCACATCGCTCGGCCATCGACATGTGAGGTCCTCCGAACTCTGAAACACACAAATGAAGGAAAAAAAAACAAAACAGAGAGGACATTGAAGACAAAGGATAGAAATAAAAAAAACAAAAAAGGGTGATGATGAAAAAAAGAAATGTATTGATCTCAAGTTGCAACTGCATCAGTCCAGGGCTTCATATGATCAGCTAACGTGGAAGTTGCCGCAGGCCCTTCATGAGATCCTACTTTTGCTACGTCGTAATGATCATGTGGCTTTATCTTGACCACTTTGTAAGGTCCAAGGAACTTAGGTCTTAGCTTCAGACCTTCTCCTAGCTGGGTTCTTTTAATTGCTACCAAGTCGTTTATTTTATAGAGTGGGGCAATTCTACGATGTTTGTTATATTGCCATCGGTTCTCTTCTTGAATTTTGAAGATATTTGCTTTGGCCTCCTCACGAATTGTTTCTTTTTCTTGAATCATGGAGTGCAAGAATTCTTGATCTAGGATTTCTTTGATTCTTAGGTCCGTTTTGTTTCGCATCTTCACACCTGTCCCGCGAATGACCTCTAGTTCCATCGTTTCCGGTACAACGATGAGTTCACGTCCATCCACCTGTACGTACAAGGCATTTTCTTTTATATGGCAATCATCTTTGAGTTCTTTCTCGACCAGAGTTTTCAGCAATTGCATACGTTCGTCAGCAGCTTCTTGTGCAGTTGCGATCTTAGATGTAATTTTGCTTTGGGAACGGGTGACCATGCACACTGCATTCCTGCTCAATGCATCTACCTGTTTATTTTCGGTGCTTACCAATTCATTATTCTGAATAAGACTCAGACATTTTGGCGGGAAAATTCCCTCCATTACTAATTGATCACTTATAACTGCCTCAATCTCAACGGGTTTACATTCTTCATTAAAAGCAAATGAAAAGGTTGCAGTTTGAGCAGAAATTTCATTTCCAAAACAAGTTTCAACTTGTATATTTCCCGTTGTTTTTTTGATAGGAAAAAATGATTTGTTCACAATTATAAGTTCACTTCCTGAATCTTTTAGAAATTTTATTTTTTTCCCATCCACAAAAATATCAATATATTCTAGCATATTTTTTGGCTTAGTTCCAATTCTCGATATAACCAATTTATTTCCAGTTTCACTTTCATTTGTAGATTTGTCTAATCGTTTTGGACAATTACGAGCGAAATGAAAGCTTTCTCCCTTTCCCCCGCATACATAACAAATCCTTTCCGGTTTAACATTTTGATTTTTGTTTCGACGAAATGATTCACTTTTCATTGCCTGTTTTTGAAACCTTGAACTACTATGTACATTAGAATTACTGACTTCAGATAACGATTTACCCCGAGATGAAAAAAATAAATCACATTCGCGAACTAACTGAGTTGGCGGAAACCATGTTTTTCCTTCGCGAATACCTACGTATTCTTTAGTTCGGAAATCCAAAGTTTCGTACAACTTATCTGCAACAATTAAATCACATAATTTTTTAAAATCTCTTTTTACTTCTCTTACCTGACAATAGTAATCAAATGTTGCAGTTAATCGCGATGCGAATTGTACGTGCGATTCGCTTGGTAAACGTTGAGCATTTTTAAAATTACTAAGACATTCTCGAGGTGTCGGCTGAAATTCAGCTAAAAATAACTCTTTTAATTTCTCATAATCCGACAAATCCTGCTCAGTTGCATACGTTAAAACATTATTAGCTTTAACCCCTAGCAAATTAATTAATATCTCAGCTTGGAAGTCTTTAGGAACTTCTTTAGTAATAAATGCCTTTTCTAAGGAAGTAAAAAACAAATGCAATGCCTCGGGTTTATCAGGAACAGAAATTGTTAGTGTTTTAATACTTCTTATTAAATTTTCAACACTAAAAGGCACGTTTGATCGCCCACTAGGCAATGATTGTTTTTTCAATTTTTCTAGCTCAATCTCCTTCTCGAGTCGGGCCAATTTCATTCTTTCCATCTCTAACTTGGATTGTTCAGTAACTGCCTTAGCCGTACGATCCTCAACGATCGATTTGATGACGCCACGGACAAATTCTTGATCCGTTTTAAAAACATCAGAATTCTCAATTAATTTCTTAAGTTCCAAAATTTTAGCATTTTCTGACACAGTTTCACCGAGTTCTTCGGCAAGTATTTTTAAATCACACTTCTTTAAGTTATTCAAGATACTCATTTTGAAGAAATATGAAAGACTAAATATAAAACAGAAGTAGCACAGTACCTTTTAAAATTTGCTGTTCACCGGCTTCGAGCCCCCATGGTTGTGGGTGTGATGGGTTTTAATGCATCAGTCCACTTGGATTAGCTTAATCTTTTTATTCTTGATTAACAAATGATGATTCTGATGAATTTTACAAATGAGAATTCAATGATGAAGGAATTTATATTACATGAAGATGGACAGTTGATGTTGTTTAAAGGATCTTTCCCACCTACGCGTGGTTCACTGGCATCTGCAGAGGAATTCTTCAACGTAAGAATCCCAGTTTCGGCCCTTTCTCAGAGTATCACGGCTTCTCGGTTTCCGGTCGCACCCTTCTCGGCGGACGTCCGTTCTCTCCCCTCGTCTAGTGAACTCTGAACTCTGCCCTCCGACTGCTGGCCATCACCGGAAGAACGCAGAGCGCCCTCTCGTGAAGTTAATTTACCACATCGCTCGGCCATCGACATGTGAGGTCCTCCGAACTCTGAAACACACAAATGAAGGAAAAAAAAACAAAACAGAGAGGACATTGAAGACAAAGGATAGAAATAAAAAAAACAAAAAAGGGTGATGATGAAAAAAAGAAATGTATTGATCTCAAGTTGCAACTGCATCAGTCCAGGGCTTCATATGATCAGCTAACGTGGAAGTTGCCGCAGGCCCTTCATGAGATCCTACTTTTGCTACGTCGTAATGATCATGTGGCTTTATCTTGACCACTTTGTAAGGTCCAAGGAACTTAGGTCTTAGCTTCAGACCTTCTCCTAGCTGGGTTCTTTTAATTGCTACCAAGTCGTTTATTTTATAGAGTGGGGCAATTCTACGATGTTTGTTATATTGCCATCGGTTCTCTTCTTGAATTTTGAAGATATTTGCTTTGGCCTCCTCACGAATTGTTTCTTTTTCTTGAATCATGGAGTGCAAGAATTCTTGATCTAGGATTTCTTTGATTCTTAGGTCCGTTTTGTTTCGCATCTTCACACCTGTCCCGCGAATGACCTCTAGTTCCATCGTTTCCGGTACAACGATGAGTTCACGTCCATCCACCTGTACGTACAAGGCATTTTCTTTTATATGGCAATCATCTTTGAGTTCTTTCTCGACCAGAGTTTTCAGCAATTGCATACGTTCGTCAGCAGCTTCTTGTGCAGTTGCGATCTTAGATGTAATTTTGCTTTGGGAACGGGTGACCATGCACACTGCATTCCTGCTCAATGCATCTACCTGTTTATTTTCGGTGCTTACCAATTCATTATTCTGAATAAGACTCAGACATTTTGGCGGGAAAATTCCCTCCATTACTAATTGATCACTTATAACTGCCTCAATCTCAACGGGTTTACATTCTTCATTAAAAGCAAATGAAAAGGTTGCAGTTTGAGCAGAAATTTCATTTCCAAAACAAGTTTCAACTTGTATATTTCCCGTTGTTTTTTTGATAGGAAAAAATGATTTGTTCACAATTATAAGTTCACTTCCTGAATCTTTTAGAAATTTTATTTTTTTCCCATCCACAAAAATATCAATATATTCTAGCATATTTTTTGGCTTAGTTCCAATTCTCGATATAACCAATTTATTTCCAGTTTCACTTTCATTTGTAGATTTGTCTAATCGTTTTGGACAATTACGAGCGAAATGAAAGCTTTCTCCCTTTCCCCCGCATACATAACAAATCCTTTCCGGTTTAACATTTTGATTTTTGTTTCGACGAAATGATTCACTTTTCATTGCCTGTTTTTGAAACCTTGAACTACTATGTACATTAGAATTACTGACTTCAGATAACGATTTACCCCGAGATGAAAAAAATAAATCACATTCGCGAACTAACTGAGTTGGCGGAAACCATGTTTTTCCTTCGCGAATACCTACGTATTCTTTAGTTCGGAAATCCAAAGTTTCGTACAACTTATCTGCAACAATTAAATCACATAATTTTTTAAAATCTCTTTTTACTTCTCTTACCTGACAATAGTAATCAAATGTTGCAGTTAATCGCGATGCGAATTGTACGTGCGATTCGCTTGGTAAACGTTGAGCATTTTTAAAATTACTAAGACATTCTCGAGGTGTCGGCTGAAATTCAGCTAAAAATAACTCTTTTAATTTCTCATAATCCGACAAATCCTGCTCAGTTGCATACGTTAAAACATTATTAGCTTTAACCCCTAGCAAATTAATTAATATCTCAGCTTGGAAGTCTTTAGGAACTTCTTTAGTAATAAATGCCTTTTCTAAGGAAGTAAAAAACAAATGCAATGCCTCGGGTTTATCAGGAACAGAAATTGTTAGTGTTTTAATACTTCTTATTAAATTTTCAACACTAAAAGGCACGTTTGATCGCCCACTAGGCAATGATTGTTTTTTCAATTTTTCTAGCTCAATCTCCTTCTCGAGTCGGGCCAATTTCATTCTTTCCATCTCTAACTTGGATTGTTCAGTAACTGCCTTAGCCGTACGATCCTCAACGATCGATTTGATGACGCCACGGACAAATTCTTGATCCGTTTTAAAAACATCAGAATTCTCAATTAATTTCTTAAGTTCCAAAATTTTAGCATTTTCTGACACAGTTTCACCGAGTTCTTCGGCAAGTATTTTTAAATCACACTTCTTTAAGTTATTCAAGATACTCATTTTGAAGAAATATGAAAGACTAAATATAAAACAGAAGTAGCACAGTACCTTTTAAAATTTGCTGTTCACCGGCTTCGAGCCCCCATGGTTGTGGGTGTGATGGGTTTTAATGCATCAGTCCACTTGGATTAGCTTAATCTTTTTATTCTTGATTAACAAATGATGATTCTGATGAATTTTACAAATGAGAATTCAATGATGAAGGAATTTATATTACATGAAGATGGACAGTTGATGTTGTTTAAAGGATCTTTCCCACCTACGCGTGGTTCACTGGCATCTGCAGAGGAATTCTTCAACGTAAGAATCCCAGTTTCGGCCCTTTCTCAGAGTATCACGGCTTCTCGGTTTCCGGTCGCACCCTTCTCGGCGGACGTCCGTTCTCTCCCCTCGTCTAGTGAACTCTGAACTCTGCCCTCCGACTGCTGGCCATCACCGGAAGAACGCAGAGCGCCCTCTCGTGAAGTTAATTTACCACATCGCTCGGCCATCGACATGTGAGGTCCTCCGAACTCTGAAACACACAAATGAAGGAAAAAAAAACAAAACAGAGAGGACATTGAAGACAAAGGATAGAAATAAAAAAAACAAAAAAGGGTGATGATGAAAAAAAGAAATGTATTGATCTCAAGTTGCAACTGCATCAGTCCAGGGCTTCATATGATCAGCTAACGTGGAAGTTGCCGCAGGCCCTTCATGAGATCCTACTTTTGCTACGTCGTAATGATCATGTGGCTTTATCTTGACCACTTTGTAAGGTCCAAGGAACTTAGGTCTTAGCTTCAGACCTTCTCCTAGCTGGGTTCTTTTAATTGCTACCAAGTCGTTTATTTTATAGAGTGGGGCAATTCTACGATGTTTGTTATATTGCCATCGGTTCTCTTCTTGAATTTTGAAGATATTTGCTTTGGCCTCCTCACGAATTGTTTCTTTTTCTTGAATCATGGAGTGCAAGAATTCTTGATCTAGGATTTCTTTGATTCTTAGGTCCGTTTTGTTTCGCATCTTCACACCTGTCCCGCGAATGACCTCTAGTTCCATCGTTTCCGGTACAACGATGAGTTCACGTCCATCCACCTGTACGTACAAGGCATTTTCTTTTATATGGCAATCATCTTTGAGTTCTTTCTCGACCAGAGTTTTCAGCAATTGCATACGTTCGTCAGCAGCTTCTTGTGCAGTTGCGATCTTAGATGTAATTTTGCTTTGGGAACGGGTGACCATGCACACTGCATTCCTGCTCAATGCATCTACCTGTTTATTTTCGGTGCTTACCAATTCATTATTCTGAATAAGACTCAGACATTTTGGCGGGAAAATTCCCTCCATTACTAATTGATCACTTATAACTGCCTCAATCTCAACGGGTTTACATTCTTCATTAAAAGCAAATGAAAAGGTTGCAGTTTGAGCAGAAATTTCATTTCCAAAACAAGTTTCAACTTGTATATTTCCCGTTGTTTTTTTGATAGGAAAAAATGATTTGTTCACAATTATAAGTTCACTTCCTGAATCTTTTAGAAATTTTATTTTTTTCCCATCCACAAAAATATCAATATATTCTAGCATATTTTTTGGCTTAGTTCCAATTCTCGATATAACCAATTTATTTCCAGTTTCACTTTCATTTGTAGATTTGTCTAATCGTTTTGGACAATTACGAGCGAAATGAAAGCTTTCTCCCTTTCCCCCGCATACATAACAAATCCTTTCCGGTTTAACATTTTGATTTTTGTTTCGACGAAATGATTCACTTTTCATTGCCTGTTTTTGAAACCTTGAACTACTATGTACATTAGAATTACTGACTTCAGATAACGATTTACCCCGAGATGAAAAAAATAAATCACATTCGCGAACTAACTGAGTTGGCGGAAACCATGTTTTTCCTTCGCGAATACCTACGTATTCTTTAGTTCGGAAATCCAAAGTTTCGTACAACTTATCTGCAACAATTAAATCACATAATTTTTTAAAATCTCTTTTTACTTCTCTTACCTGACAATAGTAATCAAATGTTGCAGTTAATCGCGATGCGAATTGTACGTGCGATTCGCTTGGTAAACGTTGAGCATTTTTAAAATTACTAAGACATTCTCGAGGTGTCGGCTGAAATTCAGCTAAAAATAACTCTTTTAATTTCTCATAATCCGACAAATCCTGCTCAGTTGCATACGTTAAAACATTATTAGCTTTAACCCCTAGCAAATTAATTAATATCTCAGCTTGGAAGTCTTTAGGAACTTCTTTAGTAATAAATGCCTTTTCTAAGGAAGTAAAAAACAAATGCAATGCCTCGGGTTTATCAGGAACAGAAATTGTTAGTGTTTTAATACTTCTTATTAAATTTTCAACACTAAAAGGCACGTTTGATCGCCCACTAGGCAATGATTGTTTTTTCAATTTTTCTAGCTCAATCTCCTTCTCGAGTCGGGCCAATTTCATTCTTTCCATCTCTAACTTGGATTGTTCAGTAACTGCCTTAGCCGTACGATCCTCAACGATCGATTTGATGACGCCACGGACAAATTCTTGATCCGTTTTAAAAACATCAGAATTCTCAATTAATTTCTTAAGTTCCAAAATTTTAGCATTTTCTGACACAGTTTCACCGAGTTCTTCGGCAAGTATTTTTAAATCACACTTCTTTAAGTTATTCAAGATACTCATTTTGAAGAAATATGAAAGACTAAATATAAAACAGAAGTAGCACAGTACCTTTTAAAATTTGCTGTTCACCGGCTTCGAGCCCCCATGGTTGTGGGTGTGATGGGTTTTAATGCATCAGTCCACTTGGATTAGCTTAATCTTTTTATTCTTGATTAACAAATGATGATTCTGATGAATTTTACAAATGAGAATTCAATGATGAAGGAATTTATATTACATGAAGATGGACAGTTGATGTTGTTTAAAGGATCTTTCCCACCTACGCGTGGTTCACTGGCATCTGCAGAGGAATTCTTCAACGTAAGAATCCCAGTTTCGGCCCTTTCTCAGAGTATCACGGCTTCTCGGTTTCCGGTCGCACCCTTCTCGGCGGACGTCCGTTCTCTCCCCTCGTCTAGTGAACTCTGAACTCTGCCCTCCGACTGCTGGCCATCACCGGAAGAACGCAGAGCGCCCTCTCGTGAAGTTAATTTACCACATTAATAAAATTCTTTGAGTTGTAATTTACGAATACGTAATCGGGTTTTGCGTAATATTTTTCATTCGAAAGTTATGAGGTACGGAAACCCCGACAATAATTAATGAACACCCTATATTGTGTGAGCATGAATTTATCTATCCTATTATAATTTATTTTCATTTTAAACCGCGTGCGAGTGAATTTTTAAATAAAGAACGCTTCTGTTTCCTTTCTCGAAGCAGTAATAACTTTTAATAAAGTTAAATTTTTAATTGGAACTAATATTTGTTACTAAACGGATAACGTTGTTTGAAATTTTTTAACTACTTATATTCAATGATTTTTTATAAATTTAACTAGAAATATAATGATTAAATTAAAAAAAACTAATAATTCTTTTTTGCAGAGTTCATGTATTTTTGCTGTAATTTTAAACTTATTCATAACTTTAAAAAAAGCTAAAATAAATTTAAATTAAATCGGTTTTTTTAAATATTACTCTTACCTTAGATTTAGAAGAGATTTGATGCCACAATATAGAAAATAGAGCGGAAATATCTCTTATAACTTTCAAGCCGGGTTCAGATGACTTCTAATTTTAGGAACGGATGTGGAGTTTTTGGATTCTAGGACGGAATTAGTTTTGCACGCCAGTGAAGAAGTTGTTTAAAAACCCAATGAATGAAATCTAAAAATACCCTTCCTGCATTCATACGAGCCATACATTTTCCTTTTTTTTTTTTAACCGTTTTCTCTCATTTATTTTTCTTGAATGATAAGCGTTTTCACTTTATACGTCTTTAATCCAATTTATTTCAAATTTCGTTGTTTTATTTGAAAGCGTGGAAGAAGATTGTCTTCAATATCTAGTATAATCTAAACTGATTCTCTCCCTCCACTTGCCATTGTTTTTTCTTCTAAAGAGCGAAACCGGTCACTCCCCTTAAAATGCAATTCATCCACTTCATTGTTATCTGTCGCAAGGACACCACCCGGTTCTATCGCTGCTAACTTAACTAACTCGTTTTCCTTTTTTCACTTTCTTTTAACTGCGATTAAATATTGTCCCTTTATGTAATTTAGGCGTAAGTTTATTTGTTCTGTATAATTACATTTAAATTAATATCAAGTATGAAAAAAATAAGTGTGTGAGGTAATAAATAATTACTTTATTGCTTCTGAATTTTTTTTAACAAATTTAATTATTTATTTGATTTTTCCCAACCTATCCTTCGTCTCTTTGCAATCAGTGTCTCAGACTGAGCAGGATTGAGATCGTAAATTGTCCGAAAGTGACTTGTTCGATGGTACGTACTGAAAGGTCGCATGTTTGAGACCTAGTTCCTTGAAAGATCCACCGTATCATATGCTTGCTATTGGTATAATCATCGTTATATTTTAAACAATTTCAAGTTTTAACAAGGCGGGAAAATTGAAAGGATACCGGTTAAAATGCAGTTATCGGCATTAGATTAATTTTCACGGTTACTTATATCGCCCCCAAAATAGTCTTTGCGTAGCTTGAAAGAAATATTTTTTAACTAAATCAGTCTAAAGTTTCATATTCTTTCAATTAAAATATGTTATTCGTAGAAAATAAAGATAATGTTACATATTAACTTCTAAATTAAGTAATACTCTTTTCATGATTTTCACAAATTTATCACATAATTTAACTCAATAATTCAATTCTATATCAATCATTTGTAGACTATAACCAGATCATAACAAGTCGAATTAGAGATATATTTGAAGATATATTATACAGAAACATATTTGAAATACAGAGGTGTACTGAAATACAGAGATATATTTGAGCATGACAAGTCAAATTAGATATTCTTTATATAGGCTTTCAAATGTATGAAGTATAACAAATAATGTTAACTCAGTCCTTACAATCTAAAAATCTGAAATCGCAAATATTTTGTAACCCCTTAACTGTTTTATTTTCTTTACTATCTAATAAGATGACATCTTCTATTTTGGGAATATTTTCTTATTTTGATTCAAATGGAAATCCATTGAATACTTGACTAATCTATGTATTCGAAGTAATTTTAATATTGAATTATAATCGTTATGAATGATTTATATTTTGCTTACAATTATCAAAATTCGATAAATCGATGCACGTATGTCACGCGGGCAAAAAGTTAAGCGGTTAAGTAGTTTAATGCTATTATATATAAATGATTCTATCTGAATATCTACATGCCTATCTTTCAAAATTATCCATTTCGAATTCCTCTTACCCTTCCGCGTATGTAACGGTTTTCTTCTGTCAATTATGAGACCTACACTGATGGTCTTAATTGTGTTACAAGAGTAATCTTTTTCTTTCTCATGGAGACATCAACAAGAAACAAACAAACAACTTAACCTCATTTGATATTAAAAGGCCACTGAGGCCTCTTCATTCACCACAAAGCGGCAATAATTTAAAAAAAAAAAAAAAAAAAGGCAATTCCCAGATGATTGAACAACAGTTGGGTGAGGGAGAGCATCTGCCTCGGTTTTCCAAGTTCTCCACCGTTAAGTTTTCCTCCCTTCCTCCACTGCGCTCCTTCGGCGCGACCAATGGGCGGCTGCCTTTCGAGCCACAACTCACTTTCACGGTAACCGCGTCGACTTTGGAGAGCAGACGATGCTCCAGCTTCCGAACGGAGTGGACACGGACGCATGGAATACCCAAAAGAGTGCTTTCTAAACACTAGAACGAAACTTGTTTTGACATCGCTCCTCCTTTCGTAGGACAACAGTAAGGTAACTGATCTTTTGCTTCGGATTCGAAAATAAAAAGTATTCAAATTCTTAACTGATGCTTGCTTTTAATTAAATTAATAGAATTTATTATTATTTTTAAATCAATTGTTTGTGTTTTATGATGACTTGAATTAAATTTAGAGGTATTCCTTGAATATTTATTTTGTTCTTTCAGTCTGTTGCAATGAAAGAAATCAAATTTGAAATTAATTTATTAAATTTAGCTGGGAGAAATTTACAGTAACGCTAATAGTGAAGGGAAAATGTTGTTTACATCTTTTTTTCTTTTCCCTTTGTATACAAATGAATGGCAGATGCTTGTGTTTACATTTAGAAAATGTAAACCCTATTTCAATAACTCGATTTCTGCTTTTTAAATTTATTTTTATAAAATCAATTTTTTTGTACAAATTTTAAATGACATAATTGAAATTTAGAAGTATTAAGATTCATATCAAATTGATGCTGCTTACTGTAAACGTTACATTAAGCATTAATGAAAGAAGCTTTTCTTTGACAGAAAATTATATGTCATTTTTTGATAACTTTTTAGAAATGTGGTAGACAACAAAGGTAAAAAATTTGTATTGCAAATTCATTATTAGCTAATTTATTAGAAGTGCATCGTTCTAGAAATAGTATTTAAATTTCTCTTCAAATATTTCTATAAACAAAATTCATTAGAAATGGTTACTTGCTTTCAGTTTTAATAAAATAAGTTGTAAGAATGTAAAAACAATGACAGTATGGTAATTGACCTGTTTATAAATTTCGTAGTTTTTTATTGTTTTTTTTTTTTTCTTATTTTAAGAATTTACCATTTTTAATTTTTTTATACTTTAATAATTTATATACTTATTTACTTGAATTTTCTTTTATTCTGATTAAAGAAAATGTTTATATTTTCTTGCGAAATCTACTATAATTGCATAATTAAAAAATAAAATTTAGAATAGAATGTTATTTTATTGAAAAAAACATTCATCTGTGCAGCGAATTGTAAATTTTTGATTAGGCATCTACCTTGGGCTACTGGAGTAAGAGGAGACCTCAGATATGTCGATTTAAAAACAAAAATGTTACTGTGTTGCCGAATAAATAAATTTCAAAAAAATACAAATTCTATGAATTGCGAAGATAGGATTACAATATATATTCACATTAATTTAATTCCAAGATAATTTTAATCATTTAGAATATGATCAATAGTTTTTATGACATATTGAAGTATTATTTATTCATTAATTTTGTTACATTATATATCATTATATTATATTATATTTGTTATTATATACCTTGTAAAACAATATTTATTTTTTAATACAGTATTTATTCAAAGTTTATTATTATTTTTATAATCTGTTATAATATTTAAATACCTTTATTTGTAGATAAGATATAATTAATTGACACTTTAGATTAATTTTCCAATATTTTTATTTTATTTTAATTATTATTTTCATGGTACATATATTTTTAAAAAAATAAATCACGAAGTTACAGAAATAAATTATTAATATGTTGATTAAATTAAAATTGTATTGAAACTTAACTGAACAGTTATTAAAAGTAACGCCTTGTAATATACAATATCTGGGGTCATAAAATGCCTGAATACGGCCCTGACTGCAGCTGCCGCCTAAAGTAATTAAGCACTGCTGTCACTTTTCATAAAAACTTTAATTGTGTCCAATATACCTTTTTGATTTTTAAAACTAGAGTTTCCTTTTAAAAAAGACAGCATTTGTCTTGCATAATTCGAACGTATTCGATCCAGAAGTTGTTTCATAATGACCTTACATGACACCTCACCTTCTCATAAAGAGTTGAAACCGGTCTTCGGAGCGAAGCAGTGATGGAGTGTGTCAGGCTGAAAAAAATAGGAAGGTGGGTTAGCTACCCGAGCGGTGAAGTCAAAGAATACGAACTGACCTTTTAAGTAATTGTGGGTATTCACACAAGGCTCAAAATGATATTTAATTACGGGTTTAATTTAATTACTCAGTTTTATGAGCATATGTGATAGTTAAGGTGGAAAGATATGGGAATGCGATCTTAGTGTTTATTTACTTTTTGTCCTTTGAGCTACTTGAATGACATAAATATCTAAATCAGGTTTCTAGAACTACTTAAAACCCCTTTTTTTTAATGAAAATTAAATATTGCGCCTGTTTTTGTTTTAAAAATTTTGTCGAGATTTTAAAACTAAAGAATAAATATTAAAAGTAAAACGCTAATTAAAGACCAAATTAAATTCAATTTAAAATAATTATGCAGTGAAATTCAGTCATATATCAGTCATATCCAGCGAGGTTCTGTCGTAAACCACTGTGATTTTTTTTCCTAACTTTTTATGACAAATTTTCTAGAATCCTGATAAAAATAAAAGTGCTATATAATTTTTCACTACTTTATGTTTGTCCTGCTGGGCATACCTTGCATTAGCGACCCGTAGTTTAAAGATAATGGACGATATTAGAGTGTTTTGCAATGAAATTTGTTTTATAACATTTATTAAGGCTTCTTCGCACCTCTCCCCCCCCAATATACTGATATTACAATGTATCGTTCTCCTACAAAGAAGGCCACAATAGGAAAGAGTTGAAATATTCCTGACAAAATTGTTTGTTTATTTTCTTAATAAATAATTATTTAAAAACTTAACGTTTATTTGTAAATAAAAGTTGGCAGTAAAAAATAATAGTGATTGATTAAATAGTGAATATACGCATCATTGTATAAATATCTTTTCCTGTAAAATGTTTTTGAACAATTAGTTTATATTAGCTGCATTATTATTATTTTTAAAGAAACGATCTTGCAGCAATACTTATTCACTTTTATTCAACATTCTTATTCAGTACAAAATTAATGAAATAATACTTTTTTCGATTTGGGATGTCTTTAGGCAGATGGAAACGGTTCATTTTACCTCAATAAAAATCTAATTTCATTAAATGATTTATTTTAATTGCATAGTGCTTTCAACTTACATTTTAAATATATTCTCTATTTTTTGTGTGAAGTTATAGGGTATTAAAGTAAAGCTGAAAAATAATTTACATAATCCAAATGTGGCTTTAATCTCTATAATTATATTAAAATTAAGCAAATAGCCTTGGGAGACGAGAGTTCTATGCAACATCATTGTCTAAAAATGCAAACTGAGCTTCTTAAAAAATCTAATAGATAATTAATCCTGTACAGTTAACCTCTTAAATCCATTATCACATAAGAAAATACTTAAAAGTCCTTTTAATTTTTCTTAAATACATTATTAATAATTGTAAAAATATTCGCTTCGATATTACATATATTGTCTTATTTATTTAAATAATCGTTTTTAGATAAACCGTCCTTCAGTTGTTTTTCTTTTGTATTTAATATATTATTTTCTAGTCTTTCCAACTTAAGACTATTTCTAATAGAAAAATACGCGATTTTTTTTTTTTTTTCAATTTGAAACGGAATTGCAAATGATGCTGTGTTCTCGAATTTAAGAAGCTTTGTTATATATCAATAATTATACATTAAGAATTCAACATTCCAGTTTTCCTGGAATGCCAATCAGCAAAACAAAGTCCATCCTGTGACAATGTGTTGTTGACGGAGAATCAAAATATGAGAATTAAAAATTTACAGCTTTTATTTGAAAATAAGAACAGTATTGAAAAAACAAATTCATTGAAATTTATATTTCTGAATTTATAATATTTGCGATTAAAAATGGCTCTCTTGAATATACGTTACAAATATTATTGTATCATCATGGATTTTTATTGTGCAATTTAAATGCCATTAAATTATAAAATTTCCTAATTTTTATTCTTACGACCTTTAAACTTTATATTGTGACCTATCGTTCCCGAATACTGCTGTGAAGTTGACAACAGTTTCTCTAAAAGGAAAAATAAATTAAAATCATGTTCGTGACTGTCTTGTTCGAAAAACATCACTTACCATGTTATGGAGTTGTAACTTTAAGCAAACGACTTTCTCTAATGACGTCACGTTGAAGCGGAATCACAAATTTTCTTTTGTTAAGTATTGAAACTCACGATACAATATTGAACTCATCACTTAGTCGAACGTCATGAAATGGATTTTTTTTTCTTTGTCTCGGTTGTTGCCAAACAAGGTCGAACGAATTATTTTGCTACTTTGTAAATAGAAAAACACGCACGAGCCCTTATGTATACGAACACTAAAATAAACAATTACAGAATTAATTATATACAGTTTCACTGTGAAAAACCAGCCACTATTTTATGTATTTTTAGATTTATTATTGTAAATTATATTTAAGCTTGTGGGAATATGGAGTGATTCCTCCACTTAATTGTTCAGAGCTTCAAGAAACGCTACGGTATTTTCAACAAGAACAAGAATAGATTTATTTTATGCAAAAAGAACAAAAAAAAAAAAGATTAACAGAACAAGTAGAAGTTCTTTCGAGTTTCGAGTTCGAAAGAAATATTAAGTTCTTGTCGGCTAAATTACATAGTGGGTAGTGATACAGTGATCCCCATAAACGTGTGTGTAATTTTCTATGTACAGATAAACTAATTCTAATTTTATACTCCTCATGGAAACAGGCTACAACTCAACAATAAGCTTTGAGAAAATACGGCATGAGAATTCTCTTTCCCTATAAATACAACTTACCAAAAAGATAGTTTATAGAGTTTTCCAGGATTTTCAATCAAAATATCATAAAAGAATTTTAGATATTCAATCCAATTACGTTTTGACAGTTAAATGATATTTTTAAATCGTAAGTACACATGACGTAAATAGTGAGGGAGGGGGTGATTATGTAGGATTTATGGTTTTTCCTAGTACACATCTTAAAAGAATGCTCTGCGTATTTCTTATCGTCATGTAATTTCTTTTAGTATTTCAGCTGCGTTGCCATATCAACGCTATTAACTTGATAGAATTGTTGATAGTTTTACCTAGTTTTCCCATTTGAGTTTTGTCAACATCTGACCCATTCACAAACACATTCTATGTTCCAGCAGATATCTATCAAACGATATACAGTAGATATTTAAGTTTCTTAATAAAGAAAAAAAAAGATTTGGATTTCCTTTTTCACTGCTGCAAATCTGAAGTTAAATTGCTTCGTTGAAATCATTTCTGCAGGTGTGCTAAGTTTAAACAATAGCATTTTACGAACGAATAGATCGGAATGTGACAGTAAAAATTGAATCAATTTGGATGGTTTTATTTTCCTCTTGAGGTTTTTGTGGTATCATAGAAAAAAAAAAACGATAAATATTGATGCTATTTTCCTATCTTGTAACGATGTCATTCACTTCTTACTGTCGATATAGTAAATAATCGACATTCCAATTCTGAAATTGGCAGCAGTAGAAGATTTTTCTGTTTAAAGATACTTTGACTTTGTTCTTAGATTTCTTATTGCTTTTACATCACGTTTTTTTAAACAAAACTGCTCGTGAGAAGATCAATAAAAATTTCTAATCTGTTGGGTTCAAAATATTAAAATGTTTTTCTATCAAATTAATAAAAAAAAAATTTATAGTGATAAGTGGTACTTTTGAAAATTCTACGCTCTAAATTAAGAAATGCCAATTTTAATTTTTAAAATTTTTTTTTCTTCGTTTGAATAATTAGATTAGCGCCTACATCTTAGAAAGTATGGATTGTGTTGATGCAGAGTTCATATATTAGGCAGTTGTTTAACGACGCGCCATTTTTTTCATTTGGTTTTGATTCATTTTTTAATTGTTATCAGACAATTCTTGGGCTGACTTCTCTTTCTCGAAAGTTAGAGACAATATCATTTTATACTTATTCGGATTGGTTAAGTTAACGATAAATTTTAGACAAATTTACTTTTCATTTCTTCTGTTTGTATAGATTAAGGAATTCTTCCGGAATATTTTCAATAGTAATCTAAAATAAAAAGAAAAAAGAAAAGAAAACAAGAACTGATTTGGGGAACACTAAAAAATTATAATAAGAATTAGAAAGGAAATACTGTACTAATTCTTGCCATAATTTTCTCTTCTAAGCAAAAATTATCCAATTAAAGTCTGAAAAATTCTGTGAAAAGTATTTAATCTTACTTAAACTGTGAAAACAGAGTAATCATGGCATGGTAACAGAACATGGATCTAGGGTTATGAGTTTTATCCCTTGTAAATTCTATCAACTAGCGCTACTGATTGAATGTTAAACCGATGAGTGCTGTAGCAAAGAATTGCTTCTTGTGGTAGAAATTAAATTTATAATCGAAACAGAAAATGTGGACCAGTTTCTTTTAAATATATTTCAGAAAAATATTCTTCCTCCATACATTAAACCTAGATTTCTACTGCAGGTACGACCTATGTACTCCAAATCGCTTTCAAGTATAAGAGATCTGACACCTCTTTTTTATTATGAGTCCATCAACTTAGCAAGATCAAGTTGACCGGAAAGCTATTTACTTTTGCTACGTCATAGTATATTATAATCAGTGCATTTGTTTGATTCAATGGTAGAATGTCAAGAAAAACATATAAATAAAATGCCGCTTTAATAATACAGATTTTGTATACGAAAATATCACAAATCATTTTGAAGAATGTCCTCTTCGTATCTTTTAAAGTTCATCACTCTTGAAAATAATAAAAAAATAACTATATTTTCCACAAAATATACATTATATCTCTATTGTTTTATTTAAATTATTCATTTTTTTTTCTTTTTTGTGCCTTATAACGACATCTTAACTTCAAATATTCATAGACAGCTAACAAAAGAATAAAAATATCCATGATAGATGCATATAGAATCATTCTTTTATCTACTAGAGAAAACCCAAATAAATTCCCAAATCCTCTCTTATCGCGATCGCAAACTAACATAGCTCACGAGACAGCAACTCTTGCAACAGAATTAATGACCTCCTACAGAGATCTAGAGCCAAGGTCAAATCCCTGGCGGAATATTTAAAGAGCAAATATTGAATTGAAAAAAGTACGTACTTCGCCAGAAAATTTGCCAACTCCCTATTTTTTTTTCTGTGTATTCCCCATCGTTTCACGAGCCGATGGCCACGCTCACTTGCTGCTTGATTGTTTGCTGGTTTTAAGTGCTGACAGATCCTGATTTCCTTCCGCTAGAAATATGCCGTCTCGTAATTTCTTGTATGTCATCTCTTGACTGAAAGCACTGAGTTAATTTGGAATTCCAACATGTAGAATATTTTTTTTTTTTTGTTATCCTGGAGTGTTGCTGAAGTATTGGGAATCAGACCGGAACGCACGAATGATTTTAAGAGAAGTAAGATTGGAGCATAAAATAATTTTCTTTAAGAAATTGTTGTCCGGTTAGTTAAAAACGGAAGATATATACCGCCTAGGAAGTATAATCTCATGGAATAGAAGAAATGCATTTAGAAAACGACGCAAACGTTTGCAATTCTAGAATTTTAATTGAAGTAAACTACGATTTATTAATAATCATTAAATAAATTTATTTATTAATTATACAAATTATCATTCAGGTTTAAAGCAACTTGAGGTTCATTTTGAATCTTGCGTAATTCATAGTCAGCTAAAGATACAAGAACTGAATTACCATTTCCCCTCTCCGTCATCGGAAAGAAATCAGCATCGTTACAGATTTAATTGATACAAAGTCTTAATAAACAGTGGACTTACCGAGGAATCTGGTATCGAACCCATATTCTCTTATTGCAAAACTAAAATTCTGACATGAGGTCATCGTGTCCCGCATGTCCAAAAACAGTTGGGAAAATTACTCAGGGTGTTTTGTCATATACTTTTCATACAAAAGTTTTGAAAAAGAAACAGAGAATGCTTTCTTCTTTTTAACCATCTTTAGCATTATCTATTTTATCGTTCCATAATTTCTATGTGTAATTATACTTATCACACCTGCAATAAAAAATTGAACAAGAAAATAAAACTATCTAGAACCAAAAAATAGCCACGAATGGGGTGGTAAAAGATGAATAATTGAACGAAAGATGCTACAGCTATTCCATTGTTCTGCACACAGAAGAAAAAATATTAATTACTTCAATAGCATCCATATTGCCGGTATACGAAAGGTTAGAATACTTTAACTACTCTGTTGGCAATGGCTTTTAATATTTCGAATTTCGTTTTTATTTAATAATGAGAAATTATTGTCAGATACATTCCTTTATGAGCTGCCGTAATTGCAAACAAAATTTATGTCACGCTGTCGCGCTACGGATATTATATGTTCTACATTTTAAAACAAATCAAATTGATAAAAACGCATTTTATAAACTTGCGTAGAAACGCAATACGTACTAATTTAATTGTTTTTGCAATGGTAGGAGTTTTAACACAATGAAAAATCCCATCTGCATTTCTAGATAGTACACAAATTGAAAATATAGAATTCATTCTATACTCAATGCATTACCAAGAACAAATAATTTTAAGTTATTCACTAATCTATGGAACAATATGATAATTTTTATGACAAAAACAGAATATGTTTATCATGTTTTCCTCATAGCAGTTACAGTTTTAAAAAATTTGCGTCTGTTTTTATGAAAAAGATAGAAAAATATTAAAATCCTCTGTCAAAAATCAAACCACGAATTTGAAATACAGAAATAGTTTTTTTCTCTTCAAAAGGATGTTATTTTTTTTATTATTATTATTTAATTTTATTTGTTATTGCTGCGTTTTCTCGAAAAATATTTTAGGTACGGAACCTAAGGGGGCCTTGATAGTAAATTATCCACTTGGCTTATCCCCTTTAATGTAAATAAATTCTTCTCTGTTCAACTTTCTCCTCAATTCCATTTTAATTGGAAGGACTTGATCGTATTTATGCATCGGTTGCCTCACGTGCAAAGAACGGTTTCAAAATACTTTTCTGAGTAAAAAGGCAAATCCGTGATGTCATGGACGGTATTTGGTCACTTAATTTTGCTCGGTTTATTCTTTCGCAAGATTGTTTACTGTATTTTTACTAATGAACTTAAATTTCTTGTACGAGCTATAATATTAGAATAAAAATAGAACATATAAAATAGCTTTTTTCGACTATTGAAATGTTCCAGAATGCTTTAAGGGATTTTTTAAAAAAAATATTGTCCACCTGCGTAGTAGTTTTTACAGCTCTGCGCGTGCGACACAGTTGGCAGGTGGTATGTTCGTTTAGTGAATGTGTAAACAGAGATAGGAAAATTACTCTGACCCCCCATGTGGGTTATGGAAATACTATTGGGGTAAAGTATTAGGTCAAATTTAACTTTATTTCTTTTGTAAAAAAAATGAATTTTAATGAACTGTAGAAAAATTTAATAGCAAAATTTTTTGATATTAGTCTTTTACCGGAATATTACTTTCATTTAGCTGTTAGCATTTTGTAAAATTCCTAGTATCAAAATCTATTTAAATACTACTATTAATTTTTTTATTTAAATTTTTTTTCATATCATTACTATGGCAAATAATGTTAGAAATTATATATATAATTTATTCTATCATGTAGAGTAACCATTGCAATGATTTGAATCAAGATATCAATTTATCATTATCTTAGCATAATTGTTGAAACTGATTAAGGATTTTATTAATTGTACGGATTTAATTAATTACGGAATTATCAAATGATGAAAATTATAGCGTAAGTCAAATAAAAATGCTTTCAAAACAGAAAAAGTCTCGGAATTTTTTGCCAAATTAACAGCTTTTTAATGTTTTCAATACTAGCCGGTACTGACAATGAATATTTCAGTGATTAGTTTTTGAGAGATCAACATAAAAAGATTATATTTTAAAGGTGCTGATAAATTTAATGAACGGAAAAATAATAAGGATAGTAAAATTCTGAGAAAAATATATAATAAGGCGTGAAATATATTATATAGCATTAATATGTGATATGATTTAATTTGAAAAATTAGTTCTCTATAAAGTTAAAAAAAAATATTTTATGTTTTATTCATTTCTATTTTTTTAAAAGCAAATATTTTTTTTTCTTCTTTTTCTTCTTAGAGAGGTATTTTGTTTACTTTTAAGGGAGAGGGGAATTTATGGTTTTAAAGATACATTAGAATTCTCAAACAATTTATTTCTCAGAATCAGGAATTGTACCATTTTTTGATTCGAAAATATTTTTAAAGTATCTTAAGAAAAATAGTTTTATCGGATGTACTTTAGACTTTGTGTCTTAATCACGAACATATCAGTCGTATGAATGGATACTTTCTATTTTATTTTATCTTTTCGTTCCACTCTCGTTCGAGTACGACAGTGTGGCGAAAGTATCAAAGGAATTTAGACCATCTCACAGATCAGAATGCCTCTCGTATTTAGAGGACAATGGGGAAATGCTTGCGAATGAAATGAAAATAAGAAAGAAAAAGTAAATCTTCCACTGCACAATCGAACAATGGCAATCACGGCTTAGAATGGCGATGGGAGCTTTAGGGTGGAGGTGCGAAGACATTGTTTCTACCTCCGCCTCGCTTCTACCTGGCCCGATTTTTATTTTCATAAAGCTCACAATGATTGCTTTATGAAATCGAATCGGAGGCGAAGAAATGTAACGTGAACTAGTTTCTGGTGTCGAATAACTTGTCTATTTTTATAGGTGCAAAGACTTATTTAGAGAACAACGTTCGCTCTGTTATCTGTTGGGGTTTAAAAAAGAAAACATCCAGGGCATTTTTTTTTCCATCTGCCTCTTCCTATCTATGATTGAGTTCCGCTTTGATTTACAAGATCGTTTAAACAGGAAATTCGTTGTTTCCTTGTTTAGATCAAGATACTTACATTAAAATGGCTAGGTTTTTTTTTTTTCTTTTTCTTTTTTTCCTTATTTATTCGAAAGATCACAGGAAGACTCTATTGAGTGAGTTGTTAGTGACCAGCGAGTTATTTTTACTGTGATAATTATTTTTGTGATAATGTATTAGTTAATCCAAATAGTGACATTTCACAAGCCATTATCTTTCCCTTATCACTTGTGTAATCCCACGAGAGAGGGGGGCAATTAGTAATTGAGGATGAAAAGCTTCCGGCATGGTGGTTGGTTCTCCCCACCCTTGTGAGTACACCAAAAGGTAAGGGTCTGGCTCCTCCCATCGATGGCCGGACGTACTTCCTTAGGGAAGAGGTGTACCGTGATCGGTGATGACCCTTAGGACTCAACCACAGTTCCCGCCAGTGTTGCTGTTGCGACGGTTCGGTCAGTTAAGTTTTTCGGTGTGCCTTCGGAGGGAACTGAGTAATCCTGATGACGATGATTGATCGTCATCATGATTCAGTTATTGAATCGTTGATGATGATTATCATTTGTACAGTTGTAATATTTCTTAATATATGCATCAACCTTGTCAATTTATCATTCAAGGCCTTGACGGGTAAAATGAAACCATTGTCCACATCCAAACGTCTTACTAATCATACGGAAATGTCAAAGCTTTTGCAAGATCAGCACATAGGGCTTTTCGAAGGTTCGTTTATAATCTTTAAGAAAGGTCAAACATGTAGGAACTAGTAATTTCTTCAAAAGAACATGGGGTCGGAAATGCAGAGAGGAGGAAAGGGTAGTTTGTCGTCAAATTAAGAAAAGTTTGGTTTGGTTTAGTTATATTAAAGTCCCGTTTGAAGCAGCACTAGGGCTATTTTGGGACGGACCTCGTCATTTTGAACCATGGTCAGATATTGAGGACGACACCTGAGCTGGCACCCCCCTCTCCACACCACACCACACCAGCGGGAGGACGTTTGGTCATGACAGATTTAACGTGCAACAGACCCCCTTACACGACGGTTCTTCGGTGGAATCGGGTCTCGAACCTGAAACCCTCCGGTTCCGAAGCTGAGACCTTACCACCAGGCCAAAAGAAAAGGACGTGTACTATAAAATGTATTGACACGTTTAATGGAAAAAATTTTCAATAGCAAAATAATATAATTGAATCCATAACGATATTACAACTCATGTGTAATATCATTGATACGATAATGGTAGATAGAAAGCAGTATTAACAGTACCTTTGCAGTACTTAAATTAAGTTTCGAAATATTTGTCACCTGAATCAGTACATTCTTCGCATGTTCTTATTTGAGTAAATAGGCTATTGTGCCATTGTAATTTGCTTTGCATTTAATTTGTATTATACATTTTGCCCTGTATGCCCTCTTGTACTTAATTCACTAACAAACAGCCACTTGCGTTTCCGAACCTACTTTCTGTTTCAAAGCTGCTTTCAAAGCTTTGTATCCTTGATTAACCTTAAAATTTGTATCCCGATATATATATATATATATATGTAATGATATTTTAAACTTTTAATTTCAATTTAATTAATTTTCAAGATTTTATCTTAATTTAGCCCCTAGTAACTTCATTCTAAAATATTCTCTTATTTCGTGATCCAATTCCACTGTCTCTACTTAATTAATTCAAGAGAAGCTTTGTTAAACTGCTGAATCAGCTAAAACTAACTTTCCCACACTCCGCGTGAAAAAACAAAATACCGCTGATGAGGCAAATTCTTTTTTTAAAATCTCCCTGTGTTTCCCCTGCCTTCTCCGCGCGTGTAACGAAAATCCCTATCGAAATCTCATAATACATTAGCAATGTAATGAAATGTTTTCCCTATCAAAATCGTAGGTTATATAAGAGCAGGGATAAAATGTCCAAGAGCTTTTTCCTCATTCCTTTTCTGTGTCGTTCTGTGTACTCATCGCTTGTACATATGCCTGCTTCTTCAAAATGAAATAAAACGACGTCACGAAATAAAAAGTATCTTCACTGTCTTCGAACTGCATTCTGCTTCACATAAAATAATGCTTACATATATATATGAGGATTCCGATATATATATGTTACTATTAAACTATATAATTCAATCATTTCATACAATTTCTCTTTATTTCATGAAATAACTGATCATGATTTATTAGCTATTTCGCAAAAAAAAATCATCTAGTTATTGAACGAAATAAATGAGATATCAGCTATTTCGTGTAATATCTAGTTATTTCATGAAATAACTGCTCAAAATCTATGAAACAGCATATTTCATACTTTGCCCATGACATATATATTAGCATGGCATTTCGTAGACCTTAAATAACCAAAAACAAATTAAGATAAGAAGGTATTAAAAAATCGAAAATATAAGAAAATTCTATAAAATAATGTAAGAAATGTTAATAAATCTTTAATACATTTTTTGAGAAAATCTATTTTTCGCTTTGTTAATGAAATTATTTAAAAGTACGTGTTGTATATGTCTGTATTTATCATAATATACATTATGATTCGTATTAAACTTTGTCATATTTTTTCTTGAAATAATTTTGCAAATTTTTGAAATAAAATCATAGATAATTTTGTCAGTATCCATAAATGTTTTCATATGCATCTGCATCATATTGATAATACCTAATGCACAGGTTTTCTTTAAAATTCGGCAATATCAACCTAATCAAGTTATTAAATCGATAAATATTTTTGTTAAGTATTATCAAAGTGGCAAATTAATTTTAGTAAAATATAAAGATAATAGGATTTAGATTTATCAAATTTAATTCTAGCTTCTTTAGTTGAATAAGCGTAAAGGGATAGTTTTTAAGTGTGGGCTTGGAAAAGTCAGAGAGAAAATGCAATATTTTTATTCATAAAGTTTTCCAAAATCTGTGATTTAAAAACACATACAAAAATAAACTCAGAATATTATGCTTTCGTTAATTCATGCTTCTATGGAGTCAGTTTAATTGTAATCTTCATATTTTAAGCACTTTTTGTTTTCAGGTCTTTTGCAACTTTTGCAAGTGAATTAATATTAAATACGCAAATGACCAGTGAAATTTAAATATTATTTTAAGACGACCTTGAAAGATCAAGTTCATGCAAGACTCGAGAACATTCTATTAACTCAAAAAGAAAATGCTTCGAACTTAATTGATATATTTCCGCGTGAGTTCTTTCCAATAAGAATCAATTATCAAATTTCGTGTAACCGTCGTCAGACATTTCATATTTTACGGATGGTATGATTTTCTTACCAATAAAATTGTGTTTTAAATCTCTCCGTTGCCATAGTGATTGGAAAAACAGAACCATTACAGTATACATAATATTTCTGCCAAATTCTGATTGATTTTTTTTGTTTGCGTTTTCAGACGACATATAGTTTGGTTTTCTTACACGTTTTTCATCTGTTTTCTTACTTCTTTCGTGAACTCATGTCAAAAACTGAAAGTAATATGACTTCTTTTTATAGAATTGATGGAAAAAACAGTCTATTTTAAAATTTAATATCCTACCTAATAGTTACTGAATAAAACTCGATTGCAGAAAATTTATCTGTTGTCCAAAAATAAAAAGTTTCAGTTTTATGAAGTTTTATAAAATCCTTCTATAACTTATTAAAATTTAACGAAAATTTCTGTGCTTTTTTCCTTTATAATTTATTTTAATATAAAATTGTTAATTTCGGATTTTTTTCTTTTCTTATTTTTTGTGTTTTACAACATTTATTATTTTGTTTTTTAGAAAAAGTATTCCACTTTTGCTTTTGATATCTTTATGCTGAATACGAAATTAACACAGCAGTAAATTGTTTTGGTTATTTTATCTTTAATGCAAGAAAATTAAATCTGTATTTCCTCTAAACAAGAAACAATTTCGATTTTCACATGATTTTCTATGTTTATAGGCTATATACAGCCTGAGTAAAAACTTTAAGGCCAGTAAAAATTTTTGAGAAAATGGAAACATATAAACTGAGGAATTAAAATACCATTTGATTGATAATTATTGAGCTTAAATAAAAGTAAAAAAAGTAGAAAAATTAATTTGCAAATATTTTATTATTAGAAAATATTACAGAACACACAGATGAATATTTGAGCCTGAGTAAAAACTTTAAGGCCAACATAGAAAATAACATATAAGAAAAAAATTACAAATTCTTAGAAGGTTGTGTAGGAGCCATTTCTTCGAATTACTTCAAATATTCTTGTTTTCATGGATGAAACGAGTTTTTGACAAAGGGTGGGGTCGGTTTTATACCATTCATCTTCGATAGTAGATTTCAGCTCTGTTGTTGATGTAAAATGCCTCCCATTTGCATAAACTCTTCTTGCTAAGTCACCCCAAAGGTTCTCGATTGGGTTGAGGTCAGGTAATCTAGCTGGCCATTTCACAGTTTCAACATTCTTGATTTGGAACCAATTTTTTGTGCTGTTACTCGAATGGATCGATGCATTGTCTTGCTTATATTTCCAATTTTCTCCAGCAAGACATTCAGCATTTGGCAAAAGATGATTTGTTAGGACATTTTGGTATCCTTGTGAATTCATTCTACCTGAAACGAATGCAATTGAGCCCACACCGTTGTAAGCAAAACAGCCCCAAGTCATGACAGTCCCTCCACCTAATTGGCGCTTGGAGAATATTTCTTTTTCATTTCTTATATCATGCCAGTAGAAATTCCAGCCATCTGGTCCATTCAAATTCCATTTTTTTCATCAGAAAAAATAATTTCTATCCATTAGTTGTCCCAGGTCATGACTTTCTGGCGAAAGTTCAAACGCTCTATTTTGTGTCTCTGCAGTAACTGAGGCTTAGTCAATTTTGCTGTATAAGTGAACCTTGCAGACCTTCTAATTGTGTTATAAATCGTTTTTAGACAAGCTTTTAAACCTGTCGTCGGAATCAGTTTCCTGGTTGAGTACTTTCCAGTAGATGTAAGTTGGCAAACTCTTCTTTCATCACGCGAGGACAAAGCTTTAGGTCTTCCCCCAGTATTCTTTTTACCATAATTGTCTTTCAATTTTAAAAAAATGTTGACTACAGTCTTTGATCTTCCTGTCTTTATCGCAATAGCACGACTACTCTTTTCTGTTGAAGACAAAGCTTCGATCTGTCCTCTTTCACGATCAGTTAACTTCTCACCCTTCGCCATCTTCACAAAGATCACCAATACTTCGAAGAAACATATGACAAATATGAAAATTGCAGCGTTGTCACAAGCTAGAAGTTGCAATGGTAATTACACGATTATATTATATTTATTTTTAAAAAATGACTGATGGCCTTAAAGTTTTTACTCAGGCAGAAATACTAACTTTTTAAATAACCACATGTTTCTCATAATTATGTATTTACAAATTATGTTTATGGCATTTATTTCTTATCAATGAACTTTAATAATTAATATTATTTGAATCCCTTTTATATCATCTTACATTTTCTCAAAAAATTTTACTGGCCTTAAAGTTTTTACTCAGGCTGTACTATCTGTAAATTATAGGATGGCGGTTTGGATGTTGTAAAGTTCGTTTATAATGCTCTACAGAGTAAGAAAATCTGACTTTTAATTTCTTCTTGGATAGTTGGAGCTCATTAAGAAGGGGTTTTTCAAAATTGTTATTCGATTTTTTAATCAAAAATTAATCGAAATATTTCTCTCAATTTTCTCCCAACAATTTCTAAGCATATTATTTATTAAAAAAAAACATTTTTTTTTATGCTAAAAATTTTTAAAAAATTAACTTTTTCTTAGTAACGATTTTTTCTGTAAATTTATTTTTTTTTTCAAAATATTTGAATGTACTGTGCAGCAATAATTTGTCTTTGTTATTTCATTTATACCCAATCGCTATGCTATGATATTCAATACATTTTTTTAGCAAGTTATCATTGCTATAAAATTTAGAGTAAATTTTTTAAATATGATACGTCTATAAACGAATCGAATCTAAAACATTATCACGTTATATTGTTTCAGATTAGATGTTAAAATCTTGATAAAACTTCTTTATTCAGTTTTTAATTAAATGTTATATATATCTTAATTATTTATCTTGACATTTATCCTTGTATAAATCTTAACCTTTTTTTTCCTTTTTTTTTCCGCTTTTAAAACATAAGCCACTTAGGCCAAGAATTTACACGATTTGATGATTCGCAGCTGTGTAACAAATAAAGCGCAGCCGTTGATAAAAAATTTTTGTTTCTATTTTACTCCTGGCATATCCTCATCCTGCAGCGCGTAGCGATGTTGATTAAACAGAACCCCCCCCCTCTCTCATCCCAATCCTATCCCCCCGACTATCTTGGTGGCTCGCATAACAGACCGCTGACCTTTCTCTGGTCAAGGGCTAATGCATATTTAGTAGCCACCAAAGAAGAGACAATGAGTTCCTTTCAACAATGGGGGCAATTTGCTAAATGAGTCGAGGCGGAAATGCTCGCTTTGTTTTTCTTTGGTGGTATTGGCTTTGGTCACTCTACTTAATCATATTATGTTATGCAGCAGATTTGCCCACTTCTTTCTTTCTTTTTTTTTTTTTTTTTTTTTTTTTGTATCTGAAGAGTGGAAAACTTTGGTGCCATCAGGATTCGTTTTTTTTTTTTTTTTTTAAGGGTTTAGGGAACTAGCTAATGTAGTTGATGGAAGTTAGCAATTTGTTCTATTGTGGTATACTTAATATTTATTTAAATTACTTAGTTACTTTCTGTTATGGATTTAGCGTGCACCAGAACTGCTTACACGACAGTTCTTTGGTGTAAAAGGGTTTCAAACCTGTTAACCTTTGGTTCCAAAGCGGAGATCTTACCACCAGGCCACCGCTTCTCTGAATTAAGGACCCTTCACTGAATCAAATGTGATCGCTACTATTGGCCAAAGCAGCCTAATGCACCTAGGTATAGCCTAAAGTAGAAATCTCACTTTAACTCCAGTAAATGGGAATAAATACCTTTCAAAGGAAACTGGCCTAAATTTATGTCATTATCGTTACACTTTGAAGAACATGCACCAGCCACCCGACTACAGGGATCAATTCGTTGCTGAAACGCTGGTCGCTCAATCAATTTTGGAGTAATATTGATAAAGAGAATAGGCAGGATAGAATTCATGACCTTCTTTTGATTCTGATTCTCCAGTATGCGTATTTTAACCCTGTAGTCCACTTGTAAGTCAACAAGCAGTAACTGTATTTATTATGTTAAGTATTAATCTTTCAGGCAAAATTTATTGTCCAGTTTGTTTATTGTCTGAACTGTTTATGAACGTATCACGGAGCGACATGTATATTACAGAAAGCAGAAAATAACGCCAGGAGTGTCGTTATTTTTATCGAAATTATATGTTGTTTAAGTATATTGTTTAAATATATTGTAATATTTCAACAGCATACATTCAGTTTGTGTGATCTTAAAATATCACACAAATGGAATTAACGGGGGAAAAAATATGAAAGATGTTATCTTCAATTTGAACAAAATCTGGAACCGAACATGTATTGTTAAGTAAAATAAACGATTTTACAAAAGAATAAAATTTAATTATCAGATTTTTTTTTTTTTAATATTTGAGTGAATTTAACTTTTTTGCTAGTTTCGGAAAGCTGAAATTTTTATCGAAAAATGCTTCAGATGCATCAAGTTTGTTTTCATATCAAACACTTATAAAAAACATTCAAAATTAAATTTTTTGAGAATTTGACTTGTAGAATCAGCTGTTTAAATTTTAAAATGAGACATTTATTTAATTTATAATATTAAAAAGTAAGAACAGTAAATAATCAAATCAAAAACTTATAATGCTTGTGACATATGATTTCATTTATCTTCTCAATATTTTTGAGTTATTCTTTTGAAAGTGTTGCCAAAAGTCATTTTAGTAGAATATATTTTTTTCTTTGGACTTTTTTAAGTTTTAATTTTGTTTCAATTCTGTTTTGAAGCACAAAGTGGGCAGGATATGGTTTTACTGGCTGGAGCAATTAAGGGCTGGATCCCCCCAAGCGGAACAGTCATATCCGTAAGTTGTGAATCGGTTCGTTGCCATGACAACCGCCTCTCTACAATTGACAACTAAACTATAGACACTCTGTCTATACATTTCCAATTATAATTTTACTCACTAGAAACGATATAAGTAACATTATTATAATAAGAAATTTTTTTTAATCAAAATTCAAAGATAATTTGACGACAGTTTCTTCTCTCATGTTTTTTTTTGGAAAAAAAAATTGTAGAAAATTTATATTTTTAAAGTGGCAATAATCACTCATTATATTATAAAAGTCACGTGACATTTATAATATGTTCATTGATGTAGCTCATTTATACATGCTTTTACGTTCCTGACTTGTTTCATAATTGTAAAAATGGAATTTATAATCTATTTTTAACTGACTTCTTGTTGTATTAGAATTCTGAATTTTTGCACAATTATCTATTACCGACGCCAATATACTATTTTAATAGTTTCAAAATTAGTTTTAATTTAATCAATGAATTTAATTCATTCAATTCTCTAATTTTTGAGATTGAGGCACCATCTGATGGGAAATTTGATAAAAATTAATTTTAAGATTTTGTAATACTAATAATGAATTGTGAAATCTATTAAAGATTGAAAAATAAAAATAATAATGTTTCTGAAAGCATTCTTTAATTAGAATATCGAAAAGTAGAATTTGCTTTTTTAGTTAAAATTTAGAACATTAAACTGTCATATGAATCTGAAAACCATACCATAAGAAAATTAAGCTTCAAGGAATATCATAAAAAAAAGAAAATATTTAAATATTCGTCAGAAATTTACAAGAATTTTACGAATTCTGGGTAAAATTTCAGTTTTCTTCGAATATTTCTGTAAACACATCGAACTTTTATGATTTCATTTTAACATCTATAGTTTTGATTTCGCTTCCCCAAATTTTCATTGTTGCTATATAATTTGACGGTGTTTTTTTTTCTGTAATTATTATTATTATTATTACTTTCTAATATATAAAGTACAGCGAAAATATAGAAATCGTGAAAAAATTCAAATTCGAGATTTTGACGAATCTCCACGTTTCAGACCGCCCTGAGTTCGAAAAACACATTTTTAGAAAACGCATTAAGCTAGACGGTTGAAATTTGGTATACAGGCTTTACACTATATTTGCAGATTTCTATTAAATTTTGAGTAGGAAGTTTGTCTGTCCGGCTGTTCAAATATAAGTTAACACGATAACTACAAAAAGAAAAGAGCTAGATAGATAAGATTCGGTACACAGTTTTAACATCTATAGTGTGGACACCTTTTAAATGTTGAGCCAAATTCAACAAGGGGTTGATTGTCTGCCTCCTATACTTTCACAAGTATGTAAACGCGATAAATTAAAAATGGAACGATTTAAGTATATAAAACTTTTTTCCCCTTTTGTGACTGCCTTTACTTAGTATTTTGCTTTTAACATGGTTAGATTCAGAGATTTAGAACTTCCAAGTACTCTGCGATCAATCCCTCAAATAGGCAAATAATTTTGATTAAAAAATATTCTCTACTTTTCAATACAGCAATGAAATCGTGCCTTTTTAAAAACTACTTTCATCTTTTGCTTTAAAAAACATATGTTATTTATTTATCTATTGACTTCTATGCTTTCGTCATTATCATTCAATGATGATGATGAGATTCAGATTGAAACCTCCTGAACCTAGCACGAAAACCATGTCTTCTTCTTCCTCAATCGAAGCAATTATTCCGAACCTCTCCGGTGATAGAGGAGGAATGATGGACCTTGTTATGTCCTCACGCAACACTTGCATCCGCCGAAAATTTGCTCCTTCAGATCATTATTTATTTATCTATAGCGGGACATAAAAAAAAATGAAGTAGCGTGTTTTTATCAATACAATAACTGTTTTTTCTTATTCAAAGCATGTAATTTGATAATAAGGTTTGTTTTGTTTACTAAAAAGAAAAGGCTTCTTTCATCTTCTTAATATAAATAATTTATTTTGGAAAAATGTCTGTGCTGAATTTAACATAAAACTGGGAAAACTATATTTCCTTGTTTTTTTATTTTTTTTTTAAGAACTGCTGTTTAACACTGTGAAAGTATACATTGTATACGTTATTACAATTTATCAGAAAGAAAATATGCACTTGAATCTAGTATTCCTTTAAGTTTTGATATTTACTCATCTTCGTATGATGTAGTGTTGACTCAAGATTTTATGTTCTAGCAAAAATGGGATTGTAGTCACAAAAATATAAAATATCTTGATAATCGGGAAGGGAAGAATTTTAAATATATTTAAAATAAATGGGCACAATGTATATGAACTTGTTTGTAATGGCTTAACGAAGATAAGCACCGCCTAGGACATAATCTGATTAATTTTTACTCTTAATCATCGTCAGGGGCTTTCCACGTGCAAACGGCGTCCCGGACAGGGGTTTTATTTGTTGTTATTGCCTCCTTTTTCTATTATTGTTCTTTAATCCTTTAAAGGGCCATTTTTTTCTAGTCCTATTATGTTAAAATATTTTTAGGCTTGAAATTAGAATAAGAAAAGGAATTCATTTAGCTTATTAGATAAATTTAATTTGATTAATTAATTAATTTGGTTAATTAATAATTAAGTGACAAACCAAGACACATCATTTTGTGTGAGATAAAGAACTGAAGCATCTAAGTTTTTGTCTTTCTAAAAAAATTTGTCAGAACTTATGCCAACCTACATAATTTCATACAAAGATTGATTAATTTGGTGGGAAGCATACTTCCCACGGCCTTAAAAAGGGTTAAAAAAATGGCATTAATACACTAATTCTTTGTGACCTTGGCGCCCCTTAAATGTGCGTCCTGAGCATATACACCCCCTTGCGCCCCACTCGCTATATCACTGGTTACATGCCTTATCAGCTTTAGTTTAAATCTTTATAAAGTTATTCTTATGAGTGTTGGATTAACATCATGATCATCATCACCACGAAGCACGCTGCTCATAGAATGCTTATCTTGAACCATAGTCAGATAACAAGGACAACTACTAAGAGGGCATTTATCTATTCAATCTAATTTGATTATTATATAATATTTATAATTTTTTATATTTATTTGTTTTTAAAGGGTGAAAAAGAAGTTTCTAGTAATGAGAAAACGATCCAAAGATCTATCATTTATCCATTGAAAGGTTGCAAGGCAAAGATCAACCTTATGAAATGCGTAAAAATGCTTGAATTTACAAACTTGCTTTCCTCAAAGCTGTCTGCAAAGTTTTTTTAATAAAAAGTACTTGTTGAAGTCCTGGTTATGGACCTATGCAGACAATGTAAGTCAATTAAATTGATAAAGAACGCTAGATAGATCATACTGGATGGCAATGATCAAAGGATTGTAATATAAGGATTACCCTATATAAGGATTTTCTTATCCCTAATGGTAGATTTAATTTACATTACATCCATAGGATGGTGAAACGGAATCTCAGAGTCGAGATATAATAATCCTGAAGATCAGATTTTGCATCCAAACCACCATCTTTTCCCAATAAAGGAATATCTTTAATCCTTACAGACGGAGAGAACGATTCCTTAGTGTACTCTGAAGAGAAATTTACCGCATTCGTGTTATTCTCTGCCGACAACACAATTCTTTCCATGACGCACTGTAATTTTCTTTCTAAGATCACTATAAAGACAAAACTATTTCCTTTTATCTAACCAAAACTTATTTTACACTTTAAATCTCTAGTTTGGCATTATAATGTATCTTTTAATCATAAAACTGTGTCCATCCCCTTATATGCTTCGAATTACCGAATTTTGAAACTTAAGTAATGTCTTTCCTTAGACGATACAAAAGTTACTTGGGCATCAATATCTCAATTTTTTTTTATAAACTTTGAATGGTATCGACAATAAACATATTAAATATTGGGATCACAGAGGAAACAAAGAAGTCAAGTGGTGAAAGAGGTTTTAGTATAGTCTTTTGCTATTTTATCATTAAGCAACTGAAATCAAGAAAATGTATTGATTTTAAGATTTTTAAAACGTCATTTACATTTTAAAAAACTTTCTACTTCTTATTTAATGTTGTTTTTGCTGCTTATCATCCTTGGATTGAACACCAATTCAAACCAAGACAAGAGATCGGGGAAAGAGGGGTGCAATAGCTCCCAAAGGTAAAGACCCCTGAGTCCCCGAGTGCAGAAGTCTGACTTTTAGCTCAAATGAAGATGACAGACACATTCGCTTGCACAACCCATTTTTACAGGGGGGGGGCTCTTTCACACACCTCACAGATAGAACACAGGGGAAGAGCAACCAAGCCCGAACCAGGACTCGAATTCGGAACTCCCAGATCACGGAGAAGACACACTACCTCTCACACTGGCCTAAGCCCACGCAGGCTGAGAATAAAAGGAGTTGATTTTATGATTTTTAAAATGTTATTTACATTTCACAAAACTTTCTACTTCCTATTTTATGTAACAATAAATCGCATGTATCATTGCTTGAATTTCTGAAAGTGATATATACAAATCAAAATGACAGAATACATCAGTTTACTCGATCCATGTTCGTGAATCAATATCAGAATTTATTTATTTTTTTAAATATTTGATTGAATCACATTTTGATTCCCTTGAAACTTATTGAGGGCGACAATTAAGAAATTTGTGACAGTTATTAGTTCATTAAGTATAAAAAACGCTTCATTGCGCGTACAGATAGTAACCTACTCTAGTGAAATCTAACTTCCTCTTTTCGCGCGCAAATCCTTTCCTCTAATGCTGTAACGCCGCGAATTTACAGGTGGTTTTGCACAACAATCCGTAGGCAACGATAGAAACGTTGTGCAAATCGATACTGAACCAACCCCTCTCCAACAAATTGGTCTGTTTACATTCCCTTCCTGCGTTATTAGTTTCCTGCGTGTCCACTTAAGTTCTCGGTGAAGTGCCGGAAAATTATATCTCACTTCTTGTCACACATCGTCTTGTTGACTGTGAGGGTGAGGAAGGGATTGTCGCCGAGATCTCGTCTGCTGAAGTTCGTTGACCCGCCTCTCAATGAGTCGCTCGAGGCTCCCCCTGTAGATCAGTCTCGCAACTTACCTGGCAAGAATTTTTTTTTTTTACTGCCCCTTTTGGCAACAGCAGGAGAATTAAGAAAAACAACAGAAAAAAAAAGTGTTCTTAAATCCATAAGGGTGATGTGTAAAAAATTGATACAGTACGTTTACCTTAGTTTTTTGTTACTTATTTTGCTTGCACGTGTCTTTTGGATAAATTGTTTTGCTGTTGGGGAATAAAAAAATTTTTTTATTATTATTATTTTATGTTTATGTGAAATAGTAACTTCCTTTTCATTTAAGTATGGTACCTTTTGAAGTAATTAAATAAATTTTGGATAAATTTTAGATTAGATAAACAGTAAATAAATTAAAAAGTTTTTCAGAGAATTGTTGACATCGTTTATCTTTTGGTGTACTGTATTATAAAAACCTATAATTTAACTTTTTTTAGAAAAATTTTTATTAATAAAGCTTATTTTAACAATATTTCAGTGCATAAAATCTTTAAATCTGAAAAATATTTAACCAGGTATCAAAAAGTATTCACTCTTTGCTATTGTAACTATTGCTGAAAATACATTTCATCAAGATTTACTTCAGAATAAACTTTAAAATCCGCCAATTAAAAGAATTTAATTTGCTATCTGTTCCTCAACAGATAACAGCATTTGCTAATGCACTGTTATGTTTCAGGGGAAAAATAGCATTAGGAGTTTTTGTTGTTGTTGTTGTAGTTGTTGCTTTTATGCTTTGCAAAAACAGTTATATCTCATAAGTATGATTTTCTTTTGCATATCTTTTTCGTTATCTCGGCATAATCTTCCAATTTTCTTAATTAAAAATTTGCTTGCTTTTTCTCTTATATAACACTTATATGGCATGAAACGAATGAATATCAGTGAAACTTGATTGATTCGAATGTTTTTAATTTAAATTCATTGGTAATTCAACTTTTCTTGTTCTTGGAATTTCTAACGTAATATTTAACGATTATAATCCGAATTTATTTGAATTAATTCGTAGTCAAAATTTAAAAAATTAGAAAAAGAACGGTTTGTACTTTTAAATTGTTTTCTCTAGTTAAATACATAATACCATATGTCTTTGATTTTGCAAATAAATTATTTTTTTATCTGAAATTTTTCATTCATCCTAGGTCATCATTGTTGTACAATATATTCACTCAAAAAGCAATAAAAAGTTGCTCATTCTTTGTTTAAAAAAACTTAACATATTAGTTATGATTTTTTAAAAGTCTTTTTATACAATTTTTTTATTCATTAAAAGTGTTGATATACCATTTGATTATTAAAATTTCTTATTTATTGAAGTTAAAATTTTAAAATTTACCTCCAGTTAATCATATGCAGTTTATTAAAACAATTAGACTTGAAACATCATTATTGCCACTTTTAGTTTAAAAATTAATTTTTAAACTCATTTCTGCTTAATTCGAATTTTTGGATAATCGTATTTTTATTGTATTTCCGAGGGAGGATAATGGTGAGGGCCATTAGTTCTTACCAGAGTGCGATTGCGACGTTGATGGTGATTCAGTTCACGCCGGATGCTACAGCAAGGAGGGGGTAGTTCTTTTTTGGTTTCATTAGTTTCGAACTAAACATGTTTCATTGTAATAAATTTTTGTATTGGTATTTTGTTTTTTAAGCAGATGAATGTAATTGGTTATTGATATTCTGACGATTCAATTTCTTCTTCCCCAGGTGCCTCCAAGAGAAGCGATGTGTGAGTATGCCCAGTGTCTCCCTGACATCGTCCACCACCCACACCATCACCCACAGATCCAGGCTCCTTCGTCTGCAGGACAGACGATTCCGCCACAGGTTTTCACAGCTGCCGGAAGATGAGAAACTCCTCAACTGTGAGTGGCATCTCTTCTCATTTTTCAATTCGCGTTCCCGTTGGCCGCTTGCCATGCGTGAACGAAACTGGAGCGCGAGTTTGTGACGTTCATTCTGAACTCTTTCTTAGTAGGAGTCAACTGCATTTTCTTCGCGTTGAAAAACATTTGATAGCCTCGTTAGAGCTATCATCGTCACAGAGCCGAAAAATGTAATATTGTATCTAAACAAAGATTTTGTCATTGATTTAAATTGGTAACTGAAATGTTTTAATAATAATGTGTGGAATTTTGGCGAAAATGCATCTTATAATTAATATTATATAACTATAATTAACAGATGGAAATAATGAAAATGAAAAATTCTTAAACATCCCTTTGGATTAGAAAACTGTCAAGTAGAAAGTAATTTTTATCAAAAGTAAAGAGACTAAAATCAAATCATAAAAGCGCAAAGTGTTTATAAAGGGTGTCAAAATTAACGCAAGATTTGAATTTGCCACCTTTCATGAACTAAAGTGTTGGCAACCCTATTTTTTAAAAAAAACATTTGGCAACATTGTTTAGGGTAGTAAAAATGGAACTTTACACGATAGAACAACTTGTTTTCATTTGTTTAACAATATTGCAAAAATAATGACAGTCTGGCAGCCACAGTTTGAAAATTTGAGAATTGGCCCTCTAGATCGTGTGATTTAACCCCATTGGATTTCTTTTTATGGGGCTATTTGAAGTCAAAGTCTATGCCAATAAGCCCACAAGCAGGTATGCATTGAAGGAGGAAATGCAACCCAGCATCAAGAAAATTCAACACTTTTATGCAAAGTGATCATGGAAAATTTCTACAACTAGTGCTATGTGCCAACAAAGCCGTGAAGGCCATTTGCCTTTTGCGTTATTCCATACATAATCCTATCCTGTAGATTTGACAATTCAATAAAAATATAACAATTTAAAGGAAAAAAACTATGTTTTTTATTTAATTCAATTCTTGCATTAACACATTGTTCTATTGTATAATGCTCCATTTTTTACTAACCCTAAACTCTCAGCTGTCAAATGTTTTTTAATAGGGTTGGCAGATTTAAATCTTGCGTTGATTTTACTACACCCTTTAGAAATACTCTTTAACAGATTGGAATTTTAATCACATTTATATTTTTAATTTTTAATGAATTTTTAAGAAATTTGATTTCCCGTAATGTTTATTGTGATTTAACGTCCTTGTGAGAACGGATAATCAGATTAATTAGGAAAAATTCGGATAATTGATGGGGGAAAAAAACATGTTCGGAGGAAAAAAAGAAATGTCTTTTATAACTCATTAATTTAATGACTTCAAAAAATTGTGTTTACATTTTGTATACATACATACTATATTAAAATAATACTACTTGAATATATCAATTAACGTTGGTGTTTTCGTTATTTTCATTTTTTTTCTTGGAAAATATTGTTTGGGGTTTTTCTTTTGTCCCTTCAGAACGATCAAAATAATTGAAAATCCGAATAATTAGAGTTTGAATAACTATTGTATATTGTATTGTTGGTTTCCGCGCCTCACACTTTTTTTATAAGTATCGGCCTTAGCATTTTGTTTGCACTTTTTGGCATCTGCATTTTTCATTCTTTAAAAAATTATAATTTTTTACTTTTTAATGCTATAATAAAAGTGTATTTTTTTAAAAAAATCTATTTGTTTTTATTATTTTCTACTTTTTAAGTTCTTAATTGGCGATCTATTCTTATAAATACGATAAAAACTTAAAATCTTTTTTTTCTCCTTAAATTTTTTTTATCGAATTCGACTACTCATATGCAAACAAAATTTCATTAAAATCTATCGATTAATGAATAATTAAATTCTGAAAATATTCGACTATAATATAGTCACCAGGAACATATACATCAAACAAAATTTCAGAACGATAGCTCAGTAATAAGTGAGTAATAATTCGATTGCAAAATTCTATTTTTAGAATCATTAAACAAGTCGAATGAATTAAAATTATAAAATAAAAGTTTTCACTTCCTCTGTATTCTGTAGCTAGAAAAAATACTATGAATTGTACCTGATTCTGTTTTAAATGATGTCAAAAAATGCGAAATCATGGTATATACATTTCAAAATATTTATATTTGTATTTGATAAATTGACTTTAATATTGAGTGAAAATTGTTATTTGGAATCTTATAATTTAGATCTTATAATTTGGAATCATAATGAAATAATATATAATAAGATCTTATAATTTGGAATCATAATGAAATAATATATAATAAGATCTTATAATTTGGAATCATAATGAAATAATATATAATTTAGATCTTATAATTTGGAATCATAATGAAATAATATATAATAAGATCTTATAATTTGGAATCATAATGAAATAATATATAATTTAGATCTTATAATTTGGAATCATAATGAAATAATATATAATAAGATCTTATAATTTGGAATCATAATGAAATAATATATAATAAGATCTTATAATTTGGAATCATAATGAAATAATATATAATTTAGATCTTATAATTTGGAATCATAATGAAATAATATATAATAAGATCTTATAATTTGGAATCATAATGAAATAATATATAATTTAGATCTTATAATTTGGAATCATAATGAAATAATATATAATTTAGATCTTATAATTTGGAATCATAATGAAATAATATATAATAAGATCTTATAATTTGGAATCATAATGAAATAATATATAATATCTTATAATTTGGAATCATAATGAAATAATATATAATAAGATCTTATAATTTGGAATCATAATGAAATAATATATAATAAGATCTTATAATTTGGAATCATAATGAAATAATATATAATAAGATCTTATAATTTGGAATCATAATGAAATATATTCATGAATGTAATGATTTAAAATAGGCAATTTTCTGCTTTTAAAACTTTGCACTTCGAAATTTCTCTATTGCTTCGTGCTGTGTAGAAAATGCATCTTAATTATCCCATACAAGTTGTAATATTATAGATTAATTAAAATGAGAAATATTGTTCTTGTACAGTTAATTATGTTCCAAATATTGCTTATCATTTTAAAGTATTTAATCCTACACTCGACTAAAAAGCGATTAAAATCAACTTTTAATTTAAGGATTAAGTAAGAAACGTTAGACTGAGATTTTTAAACAATAAATAAACGGAAGAAATCTTGAATAAAAAAGGATTCAAATTCTTATCTGGAATCAACTATTTTTCTATTATGAATACCAGTTTTCAAAAGTGAGATAAACCGAACATACGAATCATTTTCCCTTCCGGAAGCTGTTGACGTGCCGTAGAATTCCAAGTAGTTATTTATTCTGAGTTTTCACAAAGAAAATGCACACCTTCTCTGTCACACAGCATTGTTTTGCATTGTTGTCTGGGTATAGAAGAGGGGTGAGCTAGACCGTGAATTATTTCCTCACCGTAAAAATTCGGATTTTATTTTTTTTTCTTTAAAGAAAAGAAAGTAAGAAAATAATGCGACGATTTGTATAACAATGTAGTTGTATAAAATATTTTGTGATAAAAAAAAGTCGTTTGCTAGTAGAAAAAAAATCGTCTGAAAAATTCATTTTGATGTAGAATTAGTATAAGTTTCTTTGTAAATGTAATTCATTTTAATCCTGACACGCATCGAATGTGTTGCGTCTGCTTGGTTTTATAATTAACTGAACATCTTTCATGTACTTAAAACGAATGTGATATCAGTAACGTAATGATATTTTAGTGACTGTTGTAACATGTGAATTGGCTGAATTGCTATTCTGCTATATGTATTCAGTAGCTTTATGCAAAAATTAATCTCAATTTCAAAATAAAAAACCCACAATAGAAAATATTTTCTTTAAATTCTTCAGTTATATACATTAAAATGTTTCGTCGTCTCCATTTATCCGCTTAGAGGAAAAATAAATCGGATTTTTGTCATTGCGTTACATTTTATTCTAATGAAAAACCATAAAACTTTATTCATGGTTTAGAATACTCGCTACTTCGCGAGAAAAATTTTCTTTCAGGTAAAACTTTAAAACTACATTTATACTCCTTTAATATAATAGTTTTCTGTATTGGAGATATAAATATACAAAGACAGAAACCAGCGAATCTACTTTTCTCCGCGTCAGTTTAAGCAATATTTTATATCTCGGAATACCCCTCCCACATTTTTTTAAAAGAATTTTTGTTTATTTCTGTGAATGTTCGTAATTTCTGTGTGTAAATCAATGATTTTTTGTTTGCTTTCAGATTTTTCATGTGCCCTTGTCTCTGACATTCTTCTTCAAGGTCACTTATTCATCACTAAAAACCACTTTGCCTTTTACTCCAATATTTTCGGACATAAAACACAGGTAAGGATCTCATAAACTATTTGTTGTTGTTTTTTTTTACTACAAAATTATTCCCGAATAAGTGCCACAGTAACGATGTCGTTGAATAGACGCGCTCGCTCATTTTTTTTACTTAAGCTCTTCATGAAAAAAAAGTCGCGTAATTTAATGTGGCTTACGTTTTTTAAAAAATTGCGACTTAATGAATTTATTAAAAATCTTGTAGTGAAAGCTTATAAGCCAGTTAACAGCTACGCTACCCGAGCAATTGTTTTTGTATCGTGGTTATGTTACTGGACTGCAAACCACAAGGTCCCAGGTTCTATCCTCGCTTATCACAATTCGCCACATTGGTGACCTCGGACGATGAACCTTCAACCTTCGTACAGCTGTTGTGGCACCATCTATCCACAGCAAACCAAAGTCGTCAGATTCACTTGACGCAGCAAACCAAAGTCGTCAGACTCACTTGACGCAGCAGCAGCATCAGCAACCACTCACCCACACACGCTTGCCATAATGCTTGGTGCTACTCAAATGGATACAGGCGCATTGGAATCAACAGCTAATACATCACCACTCAACAGCCATATCGTTCAACTCATTGGAAGAAGAGTCTGTAGTGAAAGTTTATAAGCCAGTTAACAGCTAAGCTACCCGAGCAATTGCTTTTGTATCGTGGTTATGTTACTGGACTGCGAACCACAAGGTCCCCAGGTTCTATCCTCACTTGTCCCAAATCGCCACAATCTGAACTTCACAGATATTTAGCAATTCTTTTTCCATTTATAAATCATTCGGAGTGTTCCCCATTCAACTTTCTAGTAAAGGTTTACAAATAATCAAATATTGCGTTTACATACCCGGTTTTTATTTAACGTACTCCCGTAATGAGAAGAATAGGGTATGCATTATCTGAAATTTCATCTTCTCCTCATTTGACTGGATCCATATCATTGCATAATGAGGAGAAGATAAAATGGTTTTTCTAAAATTTCATATCCTCCTCGACCGATTGGATCAAAAAATCTCATAATGAGGAGAATAGGATTTGCATTATCTGAAATTCCTTCTTCTCCTCAATTGATTGTCTTCATAATTTGACGCAATTTCTAATTTGGTGACAAAACGATAGCCAAAATTCATCTATCTATGTCCATGCATTTCTCATTTATAAGACAGGGAGATTTCCATCTCATACAAATCGATTAAACAATGAGATATAATTTAAAAATTCAGGGATGTTCAGAAATGTGGAAATTTATCAAAATATTGTGATCAAATTTTTTTTGATGCTGACAGTCGCAAAAAAATGTAATTTCAAACAGCTGCATAGATGTAAATTTTCATAAAAGTTTCCTATGTTTTAGTTCCTAAAATAAGAACTGATTTTAGGTGAAAATATTTTGCAATGTAAGAAGTATTCAGTTTTCAACCTGCCACGAATTTTAGATTTAAAAATTTCGCCCTTCTTTTTAAAATTTATGCAAATAATTGAATGTTTGTCCAATATGTATTTTCTCAATTGATGTACTAAATTTATTCATCAAATTTCAAAATATAAATAATTAAAGTATATATATATAGATATATATATATATATATATATATATATATATATATATATATATATATATATATACTTTAATTATTTATAAAAAGATAGGCATTCTTAGCAATTTGTATTGTTTACATGATTTTTGGATAAATTGACTAGAATTCCTCAGCAAAATGCTTTGATCCAATGCATGTTTAAACATTTTATCAATTTTCTTTTCTGTTTTTTCAGATCCTGATACCTGTTGCGGATGTGGTGAAAGTAACCAAAGAAAAAATCGCCAAAATCATTCCAAATGCAGTTGGAGTGTACACAGAATCTGATAAAGTAAGTCGCCATTCTTATTTGCTTTTCTTTCCTTGCGCGTTTTTATATCTAGGCACGGTTATCTCGACATTCATTGTTTAAGGCTATTCAGAGAAAAAAATAATCGTGACATTTACTCAGCAATTGTTTTATTTTTTGGAGCTTTATGCTAATTGTGATCAAAGGTACTATTTTATGAGACCTGATTTAGTTTTTCACCTATTTATATAAGCAGAAACGCATTTTTAAAAGTTAAAAAAAAAAATCGTTTTGATATCGTTTGCTCTATTCTTATAAGTTGTTTTACGTGGATATTGAAAAGCATTGATAATAAACTTTGCGTGCATTTAATATCTATATAATTTAAAATTAATCTTTTGCGTGCATTTAATCTGTATATAATTTAAAATAAAAAGAGTTTTATATCATGAGAAGTCACTTATAAACGAATGTTATTTAAGAAATTTTCAATCTACAAAAAATTCAGACTTGGTTGCAAATTATTCTCATGGTAAATAAAAGATCGTTATACTATTTTCTCTGAACAAAGAAAAAAAAATCATAAAATTAACTTGTAATAATAATATAAATACGTGTTCAGTGAATTCATTAATGTTGTTCTAATGTTCTTACTAAGTTTTGCATCTAATTTACTCGATTTGACAGTTTGCCATTTAAAGAAAGACAAATTTTTTATCACAAAGTACAGCTAGACAGTTTCTAGCAAAATCAGCATTAAAATGTTTAAGCAGAATTTTATTAAACCTGTAAATTTAGCAACAAATATTAGATCAATTGCTGAGAGGGAAATTGATGTGACCGTTGTAATCTGTCTACAAAAAGATTATTATAAGAAAATAATACTCCTTCGAAATATAAATTTGTATCGTGTCTTTACTTCAATCATTACATTGGAAAATCTGGATTCTTTTTTCTTCCTTTATTTCAAATATTGCAGTCTTGGAATTTTATATTGCTGTAAATCACACCAGGGAACTGAAATATAGGAATGAGATGTTTCAGATTAAGTAAGCCGATTCTCGATTTCCCCAGAGGATTCAATAGTGAAGGTTGTGTTTGCAGCATTTCCAATGACGGGTCGTACCTCCTTCATCAGGGATTGATTCGTCGGCCGGTGTTTGCTATTTGTATATAACCACAGTTATCTATGGCAGTGTTATTATGGCAGTGTCCTGATCATTCAGGACCAGATAATTTATCAGGATCATCACTTATATTACTGTGTTACCAGCAGTTGAATTACTATGACGACTGTGTTACATGCTTCATTGTTAATGTATTTAGCCAATAGTCTCATCCTTGTAATTGCATAGTGACAAAAGTAGAAGAAAGAAATTATATTTGTTCCTTAGACCAGTCTTGAAGATTTCGCATAGTGTTATGGCGAAGAATGGGCAAGGATTAATATAGCTATCATTAATACATTAAGTAGGCATAGTTTTGAGTTTAATTCATGCTTTTAAAATAGAAAGAACGACACCGAGAAGGGGAAGAAAATAAATTTTCATACCTGGACACTACTTGCCATTACTGTCCAACTAGTGCAAGGTGCTGTGAAAACAAAATAGGATTAAATTCTTTTCAGTTTTTAGAATAGAAAGTGGCAAATATTCTAGCCCTCCGAGCATCATTTATCTCCCCCTTTTTACGCCACTGATTCTATAAAACCTATTCTATGTTGACAGTCATTCATTAGAATTAATCCTATAAAATTATGGTGGAAAAATAGTTTTAATTTTGTCTCTAAACATGACCACTCAAAGTGGATCATTTGAAAGCGTCAATTCTGTTATCATTATCAAAAACAACCTGCAAACTACAAGACTGAAACTCTTTTAATTTCTGAATAGTAATTTCGCTGCCACGCATTCACTGTCACGGCCAGGACTCGATTTTTTTTTTTTTTTTTTTTTGCTGAAGGCCTTTTTAGCACAAAAAGTAAACTAAATGGTGTTGCTCAACAACTAACAATACCCAGAGCCTATTTTTGTGTAAAAATAATTATCTGGCGGAGCGGGAAAAGAAACCGCAGCCCACATTGAGTGAATCCGATTGATATCACGAAAGGCTTTGTTGAAGCCGAAACAATCGAGGAAAGAAATGATTAATACTGTGTAAAAAATGATTAGATTTATAAGTTAGTTTTTGATCTTTTTTAATTTTTTTTTTACTCATAAGTACCAAAAAAATTTTATTTTATATACAGGGTGGTTATAATTGAACATCCCCTATAAACAGCTTTCTACAACGCAAACGGATGAACGGATTGCAATGAAATTTGGTATACATACTGTACATAAGATACCCTCACAGAATTTTGGGAAAAAAAAAATACAAAATTTTTACCAGAGGAAAAATATTTTTCCGGAAAAACATTAAATTTAATACAGGAACAATATTAACATTTATTGACTGGTTTCAGATCATCTTGTCATTGAACCACATTAAGTAAAAGTAAAGAAAAAAAGAACAGTACGCTTTTTGAGAGAAAAAAAAGCAGTTCAGTTTGCAGAAACAAGAACAGATTAGGACGAAATTGCACAGTTATTAATCGTGTCCAGGATGATGTAGGGAAAAGTGCTCCATGTGACCACCCTCATTCACCTGCAAAAGTTCAAGTAGATGCACAGTGTGTTCAACAGCAGATCGTAACTAATCAGTTGTGATTAGGGATTGCAATACCGGTATACCGGGATACCGAATACCGGTATTTTGAGCCATTTTACAATTTTGTAATACCGGTATTCACAAGTTTAAATACCGGTTTTTCGGTATTTACTAGAAATTTTTAAAATTGTCTCCACTATATGTTCAGCGATCGCCAACATAGCAAAATAGTATACATTTTTGTTTTTAATGTCTCCCTAACGGGCGAAATGAATTAGCTAATTAATGGCTTAAATCTAAATTAGCGAAACATGGATTGTCCCTCAAAGAAGATATTGTATCCATAACGACTAATGGAGCAACAGTTATGAAAAAAGTTGGAAAGTTGATTGCTGCAAATCAGCAATTGTGCTATGCTCATGGAATTCAATTAGGAGTAATAGATGTATTATACCAAAAAAATAAATAAAGAAATAACAGAAGAATTTAAATGCTGTGGATATAGAAACTTCGGATTCCGACATTGAAGACAGTAAGAGTGAGAGTGATATTGACAATGTAATTGTTGAAGAAGATATTGCTAATGAAGATGAAATACTGACCCATCAAGAATTGCTTCCTATAATTTATAAAGTTCGAAAAATTATTAAGATATTTAAACGTTCCCTTACAAAAAATGCCATATTACAAAAATATATACTAACTGAAAATAAAACACAATATATGTTAATAATAGATTCTAAGACACGTTGGAACAGTTTACTCCTAATGATGGAACGATTTTTGAAATTTAGAAATCCAATCCAAAAAGCAATAATCGACTTAAACCTGTAAACTAATTTTTCAGATAGTGAATTCGACTTAATATCCAGAACTATATCAGCTTTACTTCCAATAAAACTGACTATAGAGGCATTATGTCGGAGACATTTTAATTTATTAACAGCTAATGCAACAATAAATTTCATGTTGCAGTCATGAAAGAACAGCACACATCACTATCTGAAGAATTACATATTACATTGAAAAATCGCACAGAAGAAAGGCATACCGAAATAGAAAATGTTTTATGGTATTTACATAAGTATAAGGATTTTAAAAATAAAAATGAAAAAGAAAAGAAAATAATCAATTCAATTTTTTTATCCACAAACCTATCCTTATTCAGAAGAATTCGGTTCAGTTATCGAAGATTATGATGACACTAATGTCGATAGTGAAAAGGAATTGTCTCTTGAGCAAAAATAAGAATTAGAGATAAACAAAAAAAAATTCATCGAACCAAAATACAATACAGAAATTAGCTATATCCAAAGCTATCTGACGAGAAATTGATTTATTTGAAAATGAGGGATTTAGAGATAAATACTTGGAAAAAGTATATCGCGCATTGCTAACAGTACCATGTACCACCAACTAGCGTAGATGCCGAAAGAGCGTTTTCGACAGCTGGTAATTTTCACACAAAATTACTTTTCAGACTTAAAGGCAGTGCAATTGATGCATTATGTTTTTTAAGATCACATTTCAAAAATTTGTAATAGTACCACAGACTAAATAGTGATATTTACACTTTTTTTGTGATTGAAATAAATAAGATTTTCCTTTACTTTTTTGTGATTCTTTATATACTGTTATAATTTATAAGTTACATATTATTTTTGTGATATTTACACTCTCTTATAAAACTGGCAAATAAAACAAAGAAACACCTGCGTTTTCTTTCTTTTTCTAAAATTTCTAATACCGGTATTAAGATCTAAAAAATACCGAATACCGGTATTAAAATTTTGGTCCGGTATTGCAATCCCTAGTTGTGATGCTTCGCACATGAAGCGTTATGGAGTTCTTTAAGTCATTCAACGTCGCAATAGCTGCACGATACACCAGACATTTTAAGTGGCCGCATAACCAGAAATTGCACGCACATAAAACATGATAACGTCTTCATACGTTTCATACCCTAACCTGCTTTGCATAAAGCTTCCTCTTCTTCGCAAGCATGCAAATCTCGACATTTTTTACCTAGAATTGGCAACTTTTCCCGGTTTTATATTTTGTTACTCATGATTTTTCTTCTAGATTATTAATATTGTTTCTGTATTCCGTTTTGGTCGTTTATTGTGTTAAATGTAATGTTTTTCAGGAAAAAACGCCCTCTGGTGGAAATTTTGGAACTTTTTTTTTTCTCGTGTAAAGTTTGTATACCAAATTTCGTTGCAATCCGCTTGTCCGTTTACGTTTTAGGATGCTGTTTATAGGGGAAGTTTAATTAGAACCACCCTGTATGTATATATCTTTCTTATAAATATATGATCTAGATATTTTAAAAACCTCACATAATCATAGTCGGATTAGATTCGATTACTTAGATTAACGTCCCGTTTGAAAGCAACACGAGGGCTATTTAGGGACAGACCCCATAATTTTCAACCTCGGTCAGATGACGAGGAAAGACACCTGAGCTGGTGCTCCTCTTTCCGAATTTCCGCCCCACATCAGGGAAAGGGAGTTTGGTCCCATCAGATTTAATGTGCGCAAGGCCCGCATGCACGACGGATCTTTAGCAGAATCGGGTCGCGAACTTGGAGCCTTCCGGCCCAGAGACCGATACCACTCTTACAAGTCATGTAAGAGCGCTGACGTGTAAGTTTCTAGCTACTCTTTCCTCCCTCGAAACTGGATTCTTTTTTAATTATTTTAGTAAAAATAGATTTTAAACAAAAAAAATAATTCGTCAAGCTAAAATAACAGTACTTTAATCTCGAGTCACCTTGCAAGCGAATTTTGAAAACATGAAAAATATTTTAAAATGTGGGGTCGCTCATTAGTTATATATTTGATAATCTAGCCTTAAAAGCATTTTCAGATTTTAACTAAGGCGAAAGTAAAGTCGCTCCAGAGGCGGATGTTTTTATAATGGCTTGTTTATAAAACCATTGTTTTGATAAAGAAGAAATATGTTTATCTAAACAATTGTTTAGAAAATCAAGCTGTTTCAGTTTAAAATATTATGAATACACTAAATCAAAACTTTTGTACTAAGCTATTCTACGCAATGTATTTTGATGCATGAAGGCACCAATCTAGTTTTTAAGACCCCAACAAAACACTCAAGGTCATGCAATCTAATTTCTATTCTGTTTCCTTTTGCACGCGCTGAAACACCCTCATCGCGACGTGATTCTGAGAGTAATATCCTCCTGTACAAATAGTGCTTCATCGTGACGCAGCTAGTCTCGTGATATTGAACCAAATTCGAGGGATTTTCCTTTACATATTTCATAATAGTCTGATGATAGAAATCACCAGGAAACAGTGACATAAAATCTTTGTTGCTTAATTATAGTTGATGAGGTTATCTAACAATCTTAGATTCCGATTTCCATCTTTCCTCCTCTTTAAACCATTTTTGAAAATTGTCCTCCAGTGACATAGTAAGAGTATAGGGTCCCCTGGGCCTAATATTTTCTTTCACATATATGGAAGAAAATATAGTGTTATATATATATATATTATTATCATCATCTTTCATATTGTGTTTAGAAGTATTTAGGGAATTGAGATACGCGAGGAAAGAACCTGGGACCTTGTGGTTCGCAGTCCAATAACATAACCAGTATACAAAAGCATATGCTCGTGTAGTATAGTTGTTAACTGGCTTATATGCTATTCACCACAAGTACAAGATGAAAAGAAAAAAAAAATGTTCTGCTTAATACCTTCATGTTCATGCATGCCCATGGGAAGGTGAGGGGGGAGAGATAAAAAATCCCTATGATCTGCCGATCAGGGATAAGGGAGAGGCTAGGCCGAGCTAGTCCTGATCTGCCCTGATCGTGGTGTTCTTTTAAACTGATTCCTAGAGGGGTGGCGGTAGGTTATACCCCCTTTATCACCTTTCCTTCCTTCAATGAATTCATCAAATTTTTCAATGCCGTTTACAAGCTTGAGGGCTGTTTTTCTGTTCTTCATGTTTACATGAAAACATTAAACCTCATGTTTAGATTATTGAAGAAAAATTAAGTAGACATTTTAGGGAAAAAAAACCTTTGGAAATGAATGTTTAACCGTTCCATAGTTTCGAGTGAAGTTTACAGTTTTGTATTAAGTATTTAAAGAGAGATAAAATTTTTTAACAAATTTAATACATTGATAATATAAATAACGATATCTATGTGGATCATTCGCTTATTTTTTTTTCTCCCCAGAGAAACTCTGACATATATTATATGTGATGCATCATTGTTTTTGAATAAAACTTCAACCTTATTGGAGTTTAATTTATTTTCTGTTTTAATATACATAATTTGCCTAGAGCCACCAAATGATATAGTTATTTCTGAAAATAATGGATCAACATTTTGCATTATAGATTTAGTTCTTTCATTTCCTTAATCAAAATATTATATTTTAAATTTGATTATCCTGCTATAAGTAAGTTTTAAATATTGTAAAATTACTTTAGCTGCCAATAAAATATATCATCCGTAATCTTTGTTATCAACTTTCATCATCAGTTGTTTCACATTCTGTCTGTAACCCATCTTATCATTTTACAGTTTGTTGTTGAGTGGTTATATCTTTAGGGGAAAAAAATATAATGTAATATGACTCTCTTTTATATATAGGGAAAGGTATGTTGAAGTGTGAAACTTCATGTGATTTTTTTTCGATAGAAAAATAACCACATTGATTGCTTATCTGTTTTTGTTTTTCTTTGCAGTATGTCTTCGGGTCTATGCTGTCGAGAGATACCGCTTTCCGTGTCATACAACAGACCTGGATTCTTTCCACGGATCCGGTAAGTGTATTAAACTGTTTACATTCTTTATTCGACTGCACTGAGTTTCACTGTTTTCTATAAAATAATAATTTTGTGTTTACTATGAGAAAATATTGTCTATTAAAAGCTTAACGTAGCTTTACAGTTTACAACCAATGGTAAAAAATGTATATCGTGAACCGGATACCTACAAAATCGAGCAGCTGTGGACAATACAGGTCTGCACCCACCCCCCTCTTATCAAAAAAAAAAAAAAAAAACTACCATAGGATTTTCTTATTGTTTCTTATATTCTTATAGTTCTTTTATTCTTTTTTATTTATTTCTTTATACATTTCTCGAAGAAAATATTTAAACATTTCCATTACATCAGGGTTGGTTGGTTGTGAGTTTTAGTGGCGCAAGAGCCAACCTTGGCTAAACTGCGCCAGTCGTATGGTTAGAATATTGACGATCGTGGAATAGAAAAAACGTTAAAATAATTGTATCAAAAGATTTTTAAAAGAGTTACTTTAAAAGTTTGAATTTCACACGTGAAAAAGTTAAAAAATGGTAAGAACTAGATATACCCGTAAAAACTAATGGCCCTTAAAAACTGAAAAAGATTTCCCTGGGGCTTTACTCCCACTAAGTCTGACATTGTTAGTGATGAAGTTCTAATAAAATGAATACGCTGAGTATTAAAATTTGGACACTCTATCAAAATATGATTAACACTAAAAACAGTATTGCAAATAGGAGATGTAGGCTTGCATCAGGGATTCTTGCAAAACATGTTTTTAGTTTAATTAACCATAAATTTTGTCTTTTTGATATGGAATCTGGTATCCTATTCTTAAGTCAAAAAACTTATCCAATAATGATTTCATAAATTAATTATATATTTCTAAAAGTGTTCACAACATAATTTCTACTCATACAAGTATGACTTAATAAATAGATTTTTGTATTTGTAAGGTAAGTGACATCATTTCTCCAAATTTCTTTCTTTTTTTTAGTATCGAAAAGATTTTTTGTGATTGAAATTTTCTTTTTTATTTGTGATTTGAATTTTTTTATCAAGTTTCTAACTGAAGAAAACTGCGGATCTCCAAGAGTTTAACAGGCCGCGGTGGCCTGGTGGTAAGGTCTCGGCTTGTGAGCCGTAGGGTTTCAGGTTCGAGACCCGATTCCATCGAAGAACCGTCGTATAAGGGGGTCTGTTGCACGTTAAATCCGTCATGCCAAACGTCCTCCTGCTGGTGTGATGTAGTGTGGAGAGGGGGGTGCCAGCTCAGGTGTCGTCCTCGTCATCTGACCGTGGTTCAAAATGACGAGGTCCGTCCCAAAATAGCCCTAGTGTTGCTTTACAACGGGACGTTAATATAACTAAATTAAACTAAAACTAAACCAAGAGTTTAACTGTTGCATAGAATGCTTTTAGTACCCCTGGATATATTTCGAATGTATATTAATGCTTCGTTTTCACTTCATAGGGTTTAGGCTTACCCGATGACAGTGATAGTGAGGTATCTCCTGCTATCATGCTGGTAAGTAAATCTATTACTTATATACAAAGTGTGAAAATGTTCCTTCCTTATTTTCATACATTCGTGCTCTTGTATGCTTTCTTAATAAGAGCATAAAATCTATATGCATGTGTTACTGTACTTACACATATTGTTAGTATCGTAGCTTTGGAATAAAACCCATTTCTATAGCAACCGTCATAACATAAACTTCAGGAACTGCCCCTTCTCGCGATCGACAGACTATTTATCACATGACTAATTAACTTTGGAATATATTTCTTGATGATGATGTGTTCGTGTTACCACGGAAAGGGGGTGCAGTAGCTTCTGAGGGTAAAGACCCCTAAGCACCCGAGGGCAGAAGTCTGACTTCTAGCTCACATGAAGATGAAACTCACACATTCGCTTGCACAACCCCTTTTTACACGGAGGCACATTCACACACCTCACAGATAGAACAACCATGCCCGAACCGAGATTCGAACCGGAAACGCCCAGATCACGGGAAAGATGCGCTACCCCTATACCAGGACGGTTTACTTATGGAGACGGAATTAAAAGAGCTTAGTGGCGAATATGTTACATCAGGAACAAAAATATATTACAACACGGTATGAAACTTGCTACATTCTTTGAAAACAAAATTAGCATGTTCTCACTAACTCGAATATGATACAAGTGTGTATAATATGAGTAATTTAAAGAAAATAGCTGTACTTGCTGCTAAATCCGATTTCACCAAAGTTCATCTATTTAGTATGTGAGAATCAAGGCGTTCTCCAACTGTTAATGAGGTTCCAGCTCAGATGTTGTATACGTTATATAAACGCTGTTCATAATTACCGAAAGCTTTTCCAAATTGGCTCCAGTGCTGTTTCCAAATCGGATGTTAGTGTTTCTAAACTAAACTGAACAGTTTAACATGCCTAGAAATTTATAAAATGCATTAAGTTGTTTTCTACTCAGTTTTCGGTCTCACGCAATTCAGAATTAACGCCTTCTCTCTTTCTCTATCACACCAATCCTCCTTTTTGATTATAATTTTAAAAAAATTTGGCATCAAGAATCCTTTTTCTGCTTACTTTAATTGTATAATTCTTTTACTAGATTTTTCTATCGTAAAGCACTGTGCTGAGCCCTTTAAAATTTTTATATAAACTGTAAATAAGTGAAAAAATTTTTGGCCGAATCATGGAGGTCTTCTATTATTTTATTTAAATTCAACTTAATTCTGGTAAGGAGATACATAACTTTCGTAATTAAACTGTACTCTGTAAGCTTTATATTCATTTTTCGCTTCCCCAGAGGTGTATAAAAAATACTAACATTTGTGGTGGAATGAAGATCATTATGATCCATGCAATAGAAGAAAAAGAACGCGTGTTTTCAGGAACATTTCTTTAATGATCACATTTCACTCAAAAAAACAAAGACAAGACATTAACGCGTGCACATCTTAACAGAACAGCATGTCATCTCATTATAATGACAATTGCAGAGCACTATGGGATGCGTACCTAATTAGGTAGCGCCATCTATTATCCAAAAGAAAAGATAGAAAAATGCAACTGCTACACTTTTCTTTAATGTTAATATGGTGCAATTTCGTGAAGCGTCTGCTACTACAATGAAAGATTCCCAAACATTGCATAAAAATAAGAAGTGCGGATTTGTATAATATTTTCTCGAAAACTTTGCATGTCATTTAAGTCATGCAAATGTTATTTTTGGAGAACTTTCTGGTAAAAGCTGTTGTCAAATTTGCATTACTGTCAAAATTGCGTTTAGTCCTAATTGCGGAAATGTTTCTTTATTTGCTATGTTTTTCAGCAGGAAAATGTGCTATAATTAATTGAGATTAGATCATAATTTTCTAATAAAATCAAAACGCACTATTCAAATTTGACATTCATTTTCCTTTTTGGTTTTTCCTTGAAAACTAGCATCAAATGATTGATTTATTATCCTTCGTAATTATTAATCGATAATTTGGATCGATTCATTTAAATACGTATATCATACTGACTAATATACTCACTCTTAAGAAAGGGAAATAATAGCTGACGTGACGATTTTTATCTAATTTTCTGGGAGAAGAAATACTTGCATCTCTTTTAAGCAAGCTTTGATAAAATATCTTTTTCGATTAGATATGGATTACTGCTTGATAATGAAAAATTTACTCTTTATAATCAAACTGTTACTGAATAATCCATTTGCCACTAATATAATACCAGTGATAATTATAGCATTGGTGCGATAGCTCGGAAAGATCACTTAGTATTATTTTTTTCCTCCTTCCTTCAGCTAGCAGACGAAGATTCTTCTGTAAGCAGTGGTATATCAGGCAACCTTATGTCCGACGAAGTGCCTGTGACCAGCTCAGAGAAGACCCCCACGCCGGAAGTGGGGGATTCTCTGAAATCCAGAATCACAGAGTCACCCTCGATTCCACCCCCAAGAAACCCCCCAGCAGCACTTGCCAAGCAACGCATCAGCATCTCCAGGTGCAGCTTAGACTTCGCAAAAGGTATTTTATTTATTAATACTTCAAAAGTATTTATTATCGAACTGTAATAACTTGTATATTATTTATCGTCTGTTATATAAGTATTCCATTAGAAAAAAGAAAATTGGTTTTGTTTTCTTAAAATATTTTAATGTAATGTAACCTGAACTCAAAGGTTAAACCACAGGTATATAATGTAGCATGTATTTATTTCGATATAGTTTTTACCATAGAAAAACATTTATAAAAATAAGGAAATGTAGTATTCTTATCCAAAATTATAATTACTAGTGTTGAAAACCAACTCTTTTTTATTATATCAAATACTTTTAAATACATTAGAATCATATTCAAAATAATTTATGTTAATGGACTTCTCAAAACAGGCTTGTGTTACCATAGATTGAAAAAAGGGCTAGCAATTGCATTTATATAATTTCTTAAAAATAAATTCTTGGCTATTGCAAAAATCATTATCTGGTTTATAAGTTAAAAATTCTTCTTATTTAGAATATTTATACTACGTACGTAATTGCTTTGCTCTGTGAAAGTTTGGTCTGTTATGTTTTTTCATTTTAGATAGCGGTATTTTTGCTTTATTGTATTTAGAAATATGTATGGTATATCAAACTCCTTTGCTCTTCTTTGTTTGCTTTTATATTATTTTTTAATTGATCATTTATATCATATCTTTTGTCAACTCATCGTTTATTGCCAGATGAAAAGAGAATTAATATATTAAATTGAACGCATTTCTTTTTATTACTTATTGCCGATTTTTTAAAAACTTTTTTCGAAAACTTCATTTATTTATTTATTGAATCTTGCAATTTTCAATCACATTTTTATTATTATCGTTTTGAAATTGTATTAGATTGTTCTGTAAAAAATATGTTAATACTTGAGGTATATACGATTTTTTAATGCTGTATTCATTCAATTTCAGGTTACATGATCAAAATAGATGAAATTATTAAAGAATTATCACAGTAAGTAAATTGTTATTCCTTTATATTCTTTTTAGTTAATTTGTTTATTTTAATAAATGCTGTCTTTTCCTTAAAATACTAACCACATTCTGAAAAGATGAAAATCTTGCAATATCAAAAATAATGTTTAGTATCTATCATGAAAGGAAATCCGTAAATAATTCCAGAGAAGTTTAAAAAATAGAAATTTTAATTATTAGTTATGTTATCATCTGCATTATATTTCTGCTTCTTTTTTCTTTAATTTTCTAAATATATTAAAAATTTATTAAACACGAGCGAAAAATTCTATATTGATTTTTCATTTTAATTTATCATCTTTAGGGATTTTTATTGTGTTATTTTTGAATTAATATGTAATTAAAGTGGAAATATAAATTTAGATATAAATTCCTTTTTAGCCTATATTCTGTCTTTTCTCACAATCTGTTCTGTTAAGGAGATTTGATATAAATGTTGAATAAATTATTAACATTTTTCTCATGGCTTCTTGAGTATATTAATGATTTTTTAATTATATATATGATGCAATAATTATAAAATTAATTAATGTAACGATCAATAATATATTAAATTGTTTCCTAATTGAATACTTTTATTTTTGTAGACTATCTCGGACCTCCCTCCTTTTCGTAATGTCTACACTTCTGTAAGTATACAATTTTTCTACCTACTATTTGTATATAATAATTGCTCTTGTAAAATGTCATTAGAGCGAATATATTTTAAAAGCATTAAATATTTTATAAACTTTACTTCCCATTACCACTTATATAACAAATTTTTGGAGATTATAATAATTATTGACAACTTCTTATCGTCATCTTAATTATAGCTTCAATATCATTATATCTACATAACTGATAGGGAATAATAGATCAGGAGTAGAATTTTCCGTAAAACGAAATATTGATCATTTTTTTATACTGAAATAATTTAAGAGTATTAAATTAAATAATATAATGTAGTACTTGTCGGTTGTAACGGTGACCAATAAGCGCCAAGAAAAAATTTCGCCAATTTGGCGATTTCAGTCGTTAAACTATATGTACAGCTCCGATTATACAGCTTGACCCGTGAGTATATTTTTATAATTTGGCGAATTTTTTTTCTTGCCGTTTTTTGGTCGCTGTTAAAACCGAATTGTATCTATAAAATCAAAATAACTAATAGATGATTTTTTTTTTTCGTCTAAAGTTTCTGAAATTCACTGCGAATGAATGGGTGAGAAATAAGCTCCAAAGATTTGACTCATAATTAATATGCTAACTACGCATTCGCAATATCATTTGAAAGAAATTTAAAAATGAACAGGCCATACATGAGAATCGGGTAAATGCCGCCAAGTTGTAACACGATAAGTCACCAAATATTGTAAATCTTTTAATTTCTCACTAGATTCGTGTGACATGTTCTAGTAATTTGGTTAGAATTTTTTCCGCCTTGGCGAGTATCCGATTCTCCTATTTTACCAAATTAAATTCTCAAGTTTTTCTCACGAAATTAAAACAAAAATTTTAATTTCATCGCTGTTTGTGTGAAAAATAATTTAATATAAATAAAACTGAACGCATTTTTAATATTTCGTTATTTAAAAGTTAAGAATATAACTAACACGATTCATCTAAAAAAATCAAACATTATTTTAGCCCTATGAAAATTTTTACATTGAACTCTTGTTTTCTATTAACACAAATTAAACTTCAGTTGAAACAAAAAAACATCATGGTGCCTGTGTCTGCGCAGTTGCTTAATTGCATGCGTATTTTATTAAATATATTTCAGTTTTAGTTTTAAACACAAACAAATTACAAAATGTTGCCTAATTATTGTGTCATACCTTTTTTGCGATAATTAAAAATATAATGCTATAATGACCGCAGTTTTGATATCGTCTATTGATAGATATGTACGTTTTCATTTAATTTACATTAAATATTCCCTTTTCTTTCTTTTTTTCAGCCTTGTTATTCTTTTTATTTCCACCACAGTTCTTCTATACAGAATACATTTACTTCACCAAAAGCTTTTAGTTCAAGACGAACTACAATTAGGCATTCCAAGGTACTTTTTTTTTTCTTCTTTATTTGGTTTTGAAATACAAATTTTCATATTTTATAAAAATGCATATATTTTTTTTTTTTTTAAAGGCATATTTCAATATGTATTTTCTTTGCTTTTAGTTGAATTGTGAATAATAAAAGCCATTTTTTTTTTTTCTTTTTTTTAGCTTCGAAAGAATTCCAGATCTCCTTCCAACAGACTTTTCTAATGTAGTGAAAAACTTAGAAGAACGGATACAAAGCTTATCTGAAGTAATTTCCTTTTCTTTTTTTTTTTTTGTAAATTTTTGATTAAATTAATTTTATATGCCAGAGGCGACTTATCAAATAAGGAAGGAGCATTCCATAAAAGATATTTAGAAAAGTGAATTTTAATTTCTATTAAATCACTTTATTCACCGTCAGATATTAATTTTTCTGCATTGTGATAATTTAATCTGCTTTATTTCCATTTTATGCTGAAGTGCTGGTTTCAATATGTCTTGAATATGTCAATATATTTCAATTTGTATTGAAATCAAATATCGTTGTCCGAATAATAAATTTACAGCTAGAAAAATAGTATACTTAAATAATATGTAGTAAGTTGGATGGTTTAGTTATATTAATATTCCGTTTTAAAGCAACACTAGGGCTATTTTGGGACGGACATCGTAATTTTGAACGGCGGTCAGATTAGGAGGGCGACACCTGAGCTAGCACCCCCCCTCCAAATTTCCACATTACACCAGAAGGACGGATTTAAAGTGCTATATACCCGCTTACACGATGGTTCTTCGGTGGAATCGGGTCTCGAACCTGAATCCTTCCGAAACCGAGACCTTACCACCAGACCACCGCAGCCCGTAGTAAACTGGAAGTTAAGAAATTATAAGAAAAAAATTAAACTTATTGTACGAAATATTGCAACATGATGATATTTAAGACTTTATTTAGAGTATATTTTTAAATTTTACTCTTAATTATATAGTACATAAAACATGCTTAATATCCACTAAAAACATCGAAAACTATTGTGAAATGTACTTAAATAGATCTTTAAAAGTTTTTGAAATTAGAGGAAAAAATTGTATAGTAATAAAATTGGTTATTACTGAAAATTATATATTTTTAAATGATGACTGGTGTAAATTTTATTTTAAGAACAATAATACGCTCTGAAGTGATTTGGGATAATGTTAAAACTTGAATTAAGAATTTGTATTAAAAATATAAGGGAGTATATTTATCTAAGAAGTAATTTGGCACCTTTTGGTTTAATAATTGGCTTTTGGTTGATTTTTCAATCACGTATATCGCATTAAGCAGTTTGTACACCCATCCTATAGACATACGTATTTATAAAAAATGAAAACGGAATGCCTATCTCCATTTATAGGGAAAGATTGTTTGCAATTCCAATAATGATACCTTTCCCTATTTATTTGGCATATGTCCTTACCGATTTATTGGCGGGGAGACCTGTGGAACGACAAGAGGTTTTCACGACCCATTTGACGTCACAAAATGATGCTTACTGAATGATGATGTCGTGTCCGCGTTACCACGGAAAGGGGTTGCAGCAGCTTCTGAGGATAGAGACCCAAGGGCAGAAGTCTGACTTCTAGCTCATATGAAGATGAGACTCACACATTCGCTTGCACAACCCCTTTTTACAGGGGGCACATTCACACACCTCACAGATAGAACACAGATGAACAACCATGCACGAACCGGGACGCCCAGATCACGAGGAAGACGCGCAACCTCTACACCAGGACACCGGTGATGCTTACTGAATTATTCTTATATTTGATTGCATAGATTCTAAATCGCAACGGAATTTAAAATAATAATATTCAAATAATTATAAAGTAATGTTTTTGAATTGATTGAGGCAGCTTCAATGGATGCGACGTTACTATATCCGTCCCATTTGCACAAAATATTGAACGATATTTCCAAGATGTTGTGAATGTCATACAAGATTGTGTTGACATCGTACCAATATTTGTTAGCATTTTACATTGATAGAGAAATTATTTATTTCTTTGTCGGAAAAGTCATAAATATTAATTTGAATTTTTTCCGTTCATTACAGGTTCGAACAACTTTAGAGAAACTTCTGATAATGACGAACAATGCTCATCAAGTGCCTCGGTCCATTCCTCAGCATGTCACATGAAGCTGAAGAAGAGCAAAGCACCGACAGTGATAGCGAAGCTTGGCAAGAAGTACAACCGAGTTTCCAAGGGCGATGTTTTACCCTCGAGACCGAAGAAAATGCCTTTACTCAATGCAAATATGACTTTTGTGAAACCCTTTTTTCGAACTCTTTCAAGAACTTACACGAGCCAGATTTGGAAGGCCATAGTTTGCAATTGCACCACAGAAAAGCGGGACTTCAATGTGGATGTGTGTTAGAAATTGTTTTGCCTTATGTTTAGTATTTGTTTGAATATTTGGAATAGTTTAATTTAAAGAACGTTTTTCCATTAAAAAGGATATGTTTGAGTTATAATTGATTCAGTTTTCATTTACAATGTGTGAACATTTTTCAATCGACACTCTAGCAAAATGCACAAAAGCAACCCACAAAAAGTTGCTATGTAAAAGAAAACAATATATATATTTCTGCTATAGGAATAGCCGGATTATTAAATAAGGGAAATAAGCAACTGCCTAGAAACCCGGCACCCTCGAGATTTTTTTTTTTTTTTTTTGTAGAATTATTAGTTATTTTTGTCCTTTTATTTTATTGGGAAGATCGTACATTTGATTTTATTCAAATTAGAAAGAAATATTGTTGAAATTAATTTTGTAATATTTCTAATTACCATTTGCAAATTTTATATCTTATAATTCTAAAAAAAATGTCCATCCTATAATTAAATATTATTTATTTTATTAGAAATTTTTTAATAATATTTCGTATAAATTTCCTTTGAAATTTTTGTTATGAATTTTTCATATGCACTTGAAATTAAATTTTTAGAAAGTGATCTGCAAAGAAACGTTTTCTATTTATCAAAATTTATTATTTACAGATACAGATATATATATTAAAATCGATTACAAAAAATATTTCGTTTTGAATGTTTGAAGGTAGAAAAGAGCTCTGAGATCTAAGGACCTCTAGAAGGCTTAATCCTGGCTTGGAATCGGCATATGAATTATTAGGAAATTTAAAGGGCAAAAAACATGTTAACATTTTTTTTTTCATTCAAATTTATTTGGTTAATTCGAAGTCAAAACTAAAAATGGCAAAAAATTGTTTTCGTTTGTTAAATAGTTTTTTTTTTTTTTTTTTTTTTACATCTACACAAGTTTTATTGTACTGAAAATGCAGCATAATGCTTATTTAATAAATTTATTTATTAAAATTATAATTTATTACTGTTTATTTTGTTAATTATGTATCATTATTAAAACTGTAAAATATAAAAAATAAATTATTGCTATTTATAATTTAAAAATTATTTTATTTTACTATATTTATTTTGTACCCAGTTTTTCTTAATTCAACATTTTGCAGAAATTTTTTTTACTGTAGTCCATTCTGCTTCGAAATAGCCAAGTTCAACAGCTAAACATTACTGTATATTTAATGCTAGAAAGAAGAAGAAAAAGAAAAAGAAAATATTTCCCAATCTAAGGATTTCTATACATACATACATATATTTATATAAATCACAAGATTTTTGTAACTTTACAAATGAAATGTGGAAATAAATTCGTGAAAATAAATTAAACATGTTAAAAAAAAACTGTTGCTGAAAATCATTCAATTAGCAAGTTTTATATCAAAAATAAAAATTACGATTTTTTCCCCTTTATCGTATTGGAAAAATTTATTATTTACTAGCCGTCTTTGGCGACCAGCCGGTTCGCCAATCTCAATCATCGTTAAAATTTTAATAATTAAATATTTTATGTAACTCCTATTTTAATAGTTTCTTCATCAAAATATTTTAAAGCTACAAATTTTGATAGTCATATAATTCACACATAATATTATAAAGGCCTTCAGTCATAACGTAATATGTATCTCTAATTTTCTGTTAGCTTCCGTTGAATTTATGCTTTAAATTAAAGTGGAAATGATTAATCTGCAATTAATATATTTTTTACTGAAACAAAGCATTTTTTTAATAATATGATTACTGAAAACAGGGTCACTGTGCATTTAAAGCTCATGGGCACTAAAGAATATCTTTCTTATGTAATATCTCAAGAATTTGTCAACAAAATTTTCCCAGATTCATCATGAACAGATCAATTAATTAACAATGTTTAGTTTTAAATGCATGAAATTCTAAGAAAATAAACAGAATCGTTTGAAATAATCGGTCAGAAAAAATGTTAAGTCTTCAAAACCAAGTCAGTATCCGTTGAAATTCAGCAAAAAAGATTATGAGATGTATTTTGACAAATTCGAACAACATTTTGCAGAATGGTTTATTCATGGTTTTCAAATTAAAATCCCAGATGTGGATGGAATAGACATTTTTACAGATGGTTCAAAAGATGAAAATAAAGTAGGAACTGCAATAGTAGTAAACTACTATGGAAAAGAGATCGATAAAAATCTTGTGAAATTATCGAACCATGCCACAAGTTTCCAGGCAGAAGTGTAAGCTTTAAAGATGGCCATTGAATATTGTGAAAGGGAGGAGGACGGACAGAAGTGTTCAATTTTTTCACATTCTCTCTCAGTCCTACAAGCCATACAATCATCTCACAATTGTAATAAGGAAATATGGACGATAAAAGAAAAGATAAAAGGTGTAAAAACTAACAAATGGATAGAGTTGAATTGGCTTAAGGCCCATATTGGGATATATGGTAATGAAAAGGCGGATCAATGTGCAAAGTTGGCGGCACAGAAAGAGGGTGTTGATATGGTTGTCCCCAAATCAAATGGTGTTCTTAAAATGGGAATTAAGAGAAGAAATAAAGCTGCAATGGTTTGACAGATGGTATATGTCCAAAAATGTAAGAGTAACTTTCGATTTTATTCCTAATCCAGAAATAAAAATAAGAAGATACCACCCACTGATAATTCAAATTATATCAGGACATGGGAGATTTCCTGCATATTTCCAAAGATTTGGAAGAATGCAGGACAATAAATGCATTTGTGGAGGAATCGGTGCTGTTTACCACTATTTAAAGGAATGTATTGAAATCTCGGAGTTAAGAAAAAATCTGAAAATTATAAATAATGACTTAAGTACAGTACTGATGGTAGCAGGTAATCTTAAAACTCTGAAGGACATGATGTCAAAAATTGTCAGTTTTTTACCAACTATTTGAGAGTTTGTAGATAAGGAAGGACAGTAATTGACCACTTTGTGGCCAATTACCTCGAAGAGAATGTCAGTTTGACGAATCGGTCAATGCAAGAATGGACAATGCTAAAGATAGCAGTCGGCCACAACAAATCTTGTCGATACTGCTACGTTCAGTGGTGGCGGGGTGGTCGGCTGTACGCAAGAAGAAGTATCCGTTGAAAATCGAGTTGTCAACAATCAGAATACAATGCGCATGCGTGAATTTTCAAAGCTAATTATGGTAACGCAAATACGTGAATTTTCTACGCCAATTGGGGTAAAGCTATGTAGATAAGAAATTTTTAATTTCCTTTATTCTGTTTTATTTTAATCCAAAAGTACTTCAGAATGAATCTGAACGATCGATTAATTAACAATGTTTAATTTTAAATGCATCAAACACTAAGAAAATAAACAGAATCGTTTGAAATAATCGGCCGAAAATATGTTAAGCCTATCCTCGTTAGCGCGGGGAAAAAACTGAAGCCTTACTCATTTGGCGGAAGGGAAATGAAAAGATATTTTGGCGGGAAAGTTAGTTTTTAATTAATAACTAAAATTGTAACTAAAAGTTCAAAAAAAGGGACCCCAGGTGCACCTTCCCGACCTCCAAGGTATGCATGTGCCAAATTTGGTAGCTGTAGGTCGAACGATCTGGCCTGTAGAGCGCCAACACCCACACACATTGAGCTTTATATAAGTATAGATATCCATTGTCAAAAATCACGACAGATTATCTGAAATTGTCTGGATTTGAACGTTTTGCTTAAAATTAAAGCAGGTATTTCAGTTTTGTGGTCTTTGCTTTGAAATCGGATTTTTCAACAAATCAAATCAGATATATCAAACATATTTGACATAGCGATTGCCATTGAGTATTTTTTAAATCAATTTCTCGCACGTTTTGCAATTCAAAATATACATTATTGATGTTTAAAATTAATGCTCAACTTCTTCCTTTCGCATAATAAATATCAAGCGATCATTATAGTTATGAAGATGCATAAGGAACTACTCCATATGTAATATTTCCCTTCGCCAGATTTGTCTTATCACGTGGGTTGTAATCTAGAAGCGCCATTGATACAAGGGAGTAATAACATTTATAAAACTGATTTTTGTCTTAAAAATAATTTAATTATAATTTTAAATATTTGATTAGGATTTATGTAAAAGTTGATAGGTGCCATGTTACTCCAGCAGTTAAAAATGCATTAAATAGGCCAACCTTTCGGATTTCAACCATCCACAAGTACCAGGTTAACAAGAAATAAGTTATCCATTTCAGGGGGTTCTAAAATGCGTTCTATTGATCGAAATGAGATAAAATTTGAACTATAGATTATTGAGATGATGCGCTTTACATTTATTAAATAATAAAATAGTACAAAAATTCACCATTAGGTGGCGTTGTAAAAACTACACAAAGCCATCAATATGGTTTATAATTGTTAAATAAAGTAAAATTAAAATTGCTCAATATGTCTTCCTTCATTTTTCAACAGTATGCTCTAATCGTAGAACCATATTTCTATAGATGATCGGAATATTAAAAATATGGCGCCGAATGTTGTCCTTCAGATCTGGTTGATATGATGGCCTTTGACAGTAGATATTTTCCTTAAATAACCTCACAACCAAAACTCACAAGGGGTGATGTCCGGTGTAATGTCTTGATCTAGACTGATCAAATAACGAAGCAGAGTTTCCAGACAATTCTTTATTTTACAGCCCTATATATACAAAAGAACAATTTATTCTAATCTTGATTAAATAAATAGTTATTTACACCTGTAGTAGGAGACACAGCAGTCAAAGTCGAAGGCTTTCTTGAAACTCAGTTGGTTCTCGGACTCCGAACTCGTGGGCGTAGTCCAACAGTCCACCTGCAATTCGTTTCTTCTACTCCCTAAAAAAAAAAAAAAAAAAAAAATCTCCGCACTTTATTTTGGCGACAATCTCAGCCTCTTAATTTACATTGGTAATTTGAGATCTCTTTCGGCCAATCGGAGTTCAGCAATATGCTCTCTCAGCGGCGCCAGGGGACGTTGGAAAGTCCTTTCACAATGAGAAACATCTAGCATTCAGATGTTTGGACACCCCTTTCTCTTTGAAGGTACTATCAATACTTCTTGGACGAGGAATTCCACATGTGGTCTTTCACTGTAGTCGCTAATGAACAGATACAAGACCACCCAGTTGAAAAGATCCACCATCTGGCTATCTCGGGGAGTTTAGTAAGTAACAGCGACGACACAGCTGGCTGTATATGTCTTATCAGTACTGGGAAACGGGGAATGTTACAACTCCCCCACCCTTGCAGAAATGATTTTTTTTTTTTTTTTGGTTTTAACGAGAAAAAAATACTGATTATCTCTAATAAACTTATTTATACAACTGACAGAGGCCTAGTTACAACATTTAAAATTTAATCTTCCTGAATACAATATATAAACTAAAATAATAATAATAACATATTTATACACCTTTCAGATGATTTCCGCTTGGGAATTTTAAAATTATTCGGTTTGCGGTTATGCCAGACCGATTCATATTGGTCTATTTTTCCTGCTAATTTTAATGTGTCCACCAATGTTCCCCATTCGTCCAGAAAATGATCTTTCACCTCACTCGGTACGTGACATTTAATCTGATCCGCGACATAAGATTTTTCAAGCTTTTAAAATCTGTAACTTCTGTTCCCTCTAACCAGCCTTCTAAATAGTTTCGGTGTTCGAAAACTAATTCTTTCCATAATGCGCCGGTTTTTTTCTGATGCTGCGTAAATTTTAATCGAAAAGTTCCCGGTTTCATTTAAACCTATCTAACAAAACTTCTTTTACGTTGCCATAATCCTGCATTTTTTCTTCTGGCTCTCTAATGATAATTTGTGTTAGATCCAATGGTAAAAGTGAAATAAGTTGGAACACCCATTCTGTTTCCCCTCCAGTTCTGCCATGCAAGCTTGGCGCTCAAATAAGGCCAGATATAAAGAGATATCTGTGACTTGTGCATCAAATTTTTGCATAAGATTTTTTAGGCCGGGTCGGTGTTTATTATTTTCGCTTCGATTTGAAGTTACACAAATTGTTTCCGCGGCACTAGTTATTCTTAATTTCTCTAATTCGAACGCCCTTTCTTCAGCTTCTCTGGTCCTATCTTCCGCAATCTCGCGTTTCTGAACTATAACTTCCTACTGAATTTTTACAAATTCCTCGCCAAAATCTGGGGAACTCTTAATCTTTCCGCATATGTTTACTACTCTATCAGCAGATCGCTAATTCTTGAGCTAACGTGGTCAAATCTACATTCCTAAATTTCGCTAAGAAAGCCATTTCCTTGATTTTTTTTTCTTTTTGAAATAAGGAATTTAACAATTGTCTATGAAACCAGATATGCACTCACAATTTCAAAACAAAACACATTTTTTTTTTTACATTAACTGCATACTTAAATTTACTTTCTATTCAACTAGATAAAAATACACAGCACAATTCAAAACTACAAATCAGTGTCAATTTTTCTAAAAACAATAATAATTCCTGACTAAAGTTTTACTTAACTTGATAATACTATCACTAACAAAATGACTCTTAGCCTCGTGAACTTTTACACTTAGTACTTAAATACACAGCACAATCTACCAATTTTACAAAGCACAGCAATGAGAAAACAAATCCAAAATTAGTGTAAAAATTTAAATTTAGCTGTTAAATTTAATAACAATGGACTGAAAAACCAAAGTAATAAAATGAATCTATATATGTGTTATATATATATATATATATATATAGAAATAAATTTTCACTATATTTTTCAGAACTATTTGCCTCTGACAGTAGAAAATAAACAAGCTTACCGTTTGGTCGACTACTCGTTGTTTCACTGTTTTTCAGGCTCGTTCTTTAGAAAGAGCTGTACGATCTATTCTGGTCGTTTCCACACCGTCCACTGCTCGGCGTCTCACTGGTCTCTGGAGTCGATTCTTTAGAAGAGCGGTAGGGTCTGGTCTTCCACGAAGTCCACTGACGAAGGCACTTTATGTATTTTTTGGACTAGAAACTTCGGTCCAACTTAGACGTTGTAGCAAATTTTCTCCGGCTAGAAATAAATATTCTGAGCCCATACGCAAGTCCAGATATCTAATGATAGATTTCAGCGCAAAGTTCTTCCAACTTAGACGTTATAGCAAATTTTCTTAGGTTAGAAATAAATCTTCTGAACCCAAAACGCAAGTCCAGTTATCTAATGATAGATTACTGTGCAAAGTTCATCCTTTACCGCTGCCACCAATTTTATATAAGGATGTAATGTCTTGATCTAGACTGATAAAATAACGAAGCAGAATTTCCAGACAATTCTTTATTTTACAGCCCTATATATACAAAAGAACAACTTGTTCTAATCTTGGTTAAATAAATAGTTATTTACACCTGTAGTAGGAGACACAACAGTCCAAGTCGAAGGCTTTCTTGAAACTCAGTTGGTTCTCGGACTCCGGACTCGTGGGCGTAGTCCAACAGTCCACCTGCAATTCGTTTCTTCTCCTCCTAAAAAAAATCTCCGCACTTTATTTCGGCGACAATCTCCGTCTCTTAATTTACATTGGTCATTTGAGCTCTCTTTCGGCCAATCGAGGTTCCGCAATATGCTATCTCAGCGGCGCCAGTGGGAAGGTCCATTCACAATGAGAAACCTCTAGCATCCAGATGTTTGGACACCCCTTACTCTTTGAAGGTACTATCAATACCTCTTGGACGAGGAATTCCACATGTGGTCTTTCACTGTAGTCGCTAATGAACAGATGCGAGACCACCCAGGTGAAAAGATCCACCATCTGGCTATCTCGAGGAGTTTAGTGAGTAACAGCGACGACACAGCTAGCTGTAAATGTCTTATCAGTACTGGGAAACGGTGAATGTTACACCGACGAACGAGAAGGCCATGCTATTGGGAAATGACGTCTGATAACTCGTGCTTCTGTGAAATGCTGTATTAACAATCGCTTTACACAACGACCAATATCAGGTGGTGCACTATCCTGCATGAAAATGATGTCCTGAAGGCATCTACGCTATAGAAGAGTTGGGATTACAAAATCCCTTAGCATCACATAGTACCATTGTCCTGTGACGGTACAGGTTTCGATTCTATTTGAAGTTCTCTTCAAAGAAATGTGGTCCAATGATAAAGGTAACTGTAAAACCACACCATACTGTCACTTTTTCAGGTTGCAAGGCTTATTCCTGGATAACGTGAGGATTCTCCTCTGCCCAAATTCGACAGTTGTGGGTGTTAACTTGCCCATTGAGGCAAAAGTGGGTCTCATCACTCCACAGAATGTTTCATGGTCAAACTGTGTCAACCACTATTCGAAAAAGGAACTGAAGTGCAGAAGTTTTAATGACCTCTAAGTCCCCGTTCTGCAACCGGTGCAGACTTGATTTTGTATGGATAAAAGTGCAAAATCTGCTGTACGATTTTTCTTACATTGAATACGGCATATCTAGAACACGGGAAACAGCTGGCAAACTCATACTATTATGCAGCGACTGACTGTTGGCTTCAAAGAGAGCGGTAGCTGGAAGACCGGATTTCTTTTCGTCCTCTACATGAAAGAATGCTAAGTTGCTCAGTTTTTTCAAATTTCTGCATCAACTTCCCTGGAGATATTGGACCTCTTCGTATCTGCTTCATACGACGAAATTCTTTTAAAGCTGCAACTGTGTTTTGTTGGTTCTGGCAGAACTATTTTACCAGTAGCGCCTTTATATGCAACGTCGGCATGACGAACAGAGAAGAAACTAATGTCCCTGCAGAATCCGCCTTCTTTTCATCCCAAGAAAAACGGTAATAGACATGCACTGTAACGCAAATTTTGTTTTACATTTTCAATATATGCAAATAAATGCCATTTGTATTACCAACGCCATCTATTGGTGAATTTTTGTATTAAATTTTTTTAATTAATAAATGTAAAGCGCATCATCTGAATAATCCGTAGTTTAAATTTTATCTTATTTGGACCAATAGACCGCATTTTAGAGCCCTCTAAATTGGGTAACTTATTTCTTGCCAGGTCTGTACAATCACAAAAGAAAAATTTCAAACGGTTACTTTCTCACACATGAAGTGTACAATTCAAGATGTTAAAATGAGCACCAAAAATTGACTCGTGGCCTACAGCATGGGATCACACACTCTATACTAAATATTTATGCAAATGAAATTACATTTTTAATTAATATAGTGCATTTTTTTTAAATATGTGATGAAAAATTATTTTTACCTTTCTAACCAACTTAAAAATACTTTCAAAAATATCTTCTTGAAAACAGGAAGCTAACTAATATTTTATTAAATAATTTATTATTTAGATTTTAGCTGACAATTTGCATACTATTTACAAGTAGAAAAGAGCAAAATTTAAAGAATAGTACTATAAATGGCATACATAAAAAAACAAAAAAGCATTTTACTAGAGAATAGTAAATATCAGAGGGCAGAAGAATTAATGACTTTAAAATTTTCAAACTTTTAGCTTTAAAAAAATGAAATTGATTTTTTTTTTAAAAAATCTCCTTATTGCATTAACATTTAAAATCCAATTCTACAAATACTGTTCAAAATATTTTACATTTTAAATCTTTCCCCTAATAGATGATACACCTCCATTTCTTGTGAATTTCACTCTCTTCCCCTATAGATTTCCCAGCCTTGTAATAACATTTTAAATATGATGGCTAGATTTATTGTTAATAAGAGTATATAAGAAAATTTAACTCGAAGGGAGGGGGAAATCTAAAGGGAACACACATCTTCCAATGACTTGAAAACAAAGTGAAGTATAGATTTATCCAATAAGAATTCCCATCTAAAAAGATTTAATACCATTTTTGAAATCTCATTATTTAAAGATTAAATTGTTGAAATAATTAAAATTGAGGATTGCTACTGCAACATCAAGATGAGAAGAGTTTAGAGAAAATATAATTATATAGTTTATAAGGTGGAACATAAGCTTTATCAGCAACCAAATATACCATATTTCTATCTAGAATAAATTTAAAAAAAAAAATGCCTTTAAAATTGAAAACAAATTCATGACACAATGCATTTTTCAATGCCATAACTTGAAACCCACTGTGAGAATTCAGATCATAAGAATAAACTCAAATTCTTAAAAACACTAGATATTGCTTCCCATGAATTAAAATAATTTTACTAAAAAATGAATGAGTTTTGGATCCTTCCCAAATTTTAATCCTTCAGTAATTTTAAAAATGGAAAAAGAACTTTTAATATCACTGGCAATATTTTCTAATAAATAAATAATAAAGAGACAACAATAATTTAAAAAGCAAGAGTTTAATGAAACAATATGAAAATACAACATTCACGTAAAAAGTCAGCGTCTGTATGGATGATATCCCTGGCTTCTATTCACAGCAGCAGCTTGGTAGTTTGGTCCTGAAAGAAAATTCAGAATAAATTAAAATGGAATAGTTATTTTTTATATTGTACTTAATGTTCCATTTAATAAAAAAACAACTTTTCATAAATGGAAAATAAATTCCTATTTATTCAATATATAAGTTCAAAAACATGTTTACAGTATTACTGGTTTTAATCTTAAAAACTTAATAGCACCAAAAGTGTAACATGTTCACTACCAGGGCACACATCTGATATTCATTCCATATAATTAAATGCATCCTTTATTATCTCCTAACCATTATAGGGATTGAGTCAACCAATTAGATAGATTTTTCAGTATATTTAGAAAAGAGCTGTGAACCACAGGAGAATCAAGTAGCAGTAAATGTTAAGGATTATTCGATGAAATTTTCACACTAAATTTATGTACATTAAATGTAGTATCTTAAAATATACATACAAGACCTAAATGTGCACCTTTTTAGATTTAAAAAAGTTTTATTATAAAGAATTAAAATCAAAAACCGATTTTTAATCACTGATTACACAAATTCTATCAAATTACTATGAAAAGAAAATCCAGTACATTTTTTAGCATAAACAAACAAACAACACAAATAACAACACGTCATTTAAATCTTAAGAAATAAAAAGTTTTATTAATTTTTTATGTAAGTGGAACGGGGGAAAAAAACTCAAATACAGTAGAAAGATGAATAAACAAACCATTTTCAGTTGTTTGATCCTTTTGAAATGAACTTCCGTAAGCCTTAGTTGGTCCAAATGCAGGTGGATTTTGTGGATAAGCATTAAGAGCTATTAAAAAAAAAAAAAACACGCCTTGAATTAAATTTCTGAATGGATATTATTCAGGTTATACACAATTTTCATGTTATAACTGATAAACAAAAACAGTGCATTTGTCAGATGAGTATATGCATTGTAAAAAAAGGCATATATTATTTGAAATGGAATTGATAAATATAAGAAACAAGATTCTAAAAATACAATGAGATTTCCTAGTAGTTTACAAAGACATTTTGCAAAAACAATTATTACCCATCATGAATGGAAATAGGTTTAAAACAACTGGAAATATAACCAACCTTCTCATTCATCCACTTTAGTATAAAATATTGAGACCCCAATACAGTCTAATGAACTTGCAGAAAAAGGGGAAAAATCAAGATATTCAATCATCTCCAAAAATTAACTAATATAAAGTTAATTATATATATTTTTTTCATTCAAATGAAAAAAAAAAAAAAATCAATGGATAGTTACACGATCCAGAAATTGCTCTAATATTTTTATTTCAACAATAAAAAAAAATCATTCAAAATTAAAAACTTAATATCAGTTCATAATAAACACTTGACACCTAGCTTCTAATAATAATAATAAAGGGTACATGTATGCTGGCATTTAACAAAATAGATCATGGAACCAAGCCCTCACAAATTACCAAAAATTTTGATATTTTTCTAAAGGTAATTTGTTATTCCTTATTAGATGGTAATATTATTAAAAATTATTTTAATACTATTTCTCAACTCTGCCCTATTTCATTTCAATCTTTTAAGTATTAATCTAATTAAGGTGAATTATACAAAATAGTATGTTTTCATGAAATACAATTAAAAATAATATTTTACCATAGCTTTCACAATAATATTTTTTTTTTCATTTTTTTTCTATTAATATCAAATTTGACTTAGCAACTGACAAATTTGAAAGTTTGGACTAAAATAGGAATTTTGTTTTTGCACAATGATTTAGCCTGCAATTCTTATATTTATTTTCTTTGAATTCTGTGATCAAAACAATAAATATTTCTGAAAAAGTAAAATTATAAACACAATTTTAAAATGTGAACAATAGATTTTATTTAAAGTTTATATTTTTCTTGAATTTATAAGACACGTAAAGAAATGATGCTTTAGTTATATTAAAATAATTCTTAAAATATTAAAATTATATTTACAATATGTCATATAATTTGACATTTCCTTGCAGAAATATAAAAATAGCAAAAAAAGGCATTTGATTTTGTTTTCTTTTGGAAATACAGAACAATTAGATTCATTATTTTCATTTTAAAATGTTAATAATTAAATAAGTAATGTTACAATTTCTGACAAACATTAAATTGCAGATGACATTGAGAAGGAATTTTTAAAGAAAAGAGTACTTTTTAATGAATTTTATCAATTATAACGACCAAGAAGTAAAATAAGCATGAATAATTTAGCAATACAATAAATAAATTTATAAAAAAAAACTGCTTGAGATATTAAAAATATTGCAGAATTATCACATAATAGAAAATTAAATGCTTTCAATGGCAAAAACCAATTCTGAAAAGTGATGAAATTTATAGAACTATATCATATCTAAAAATTAGTATTAAATTTTATGAATCTTTTGCAAACCCATATACTACATCAAATCTTACCATCAGGAGCTGCTGCAGCTGCTGGAGGATAGCCAGCAGTTGGGGCCTGATTGTAGCCAGTAGCAGCTGGTTGCGAATAATTTCCAGCTGCAGGAGGTTGGGTGTAACCATAACCAACAGCACCTTTAGAAATGAATTTGAAATTATTACCATGATAAAAAAAATTAAAAAAACTTTAATATATAACTTTTTTTTCTTCATGGATATGCTGCTTCCATCCATTTGTTTTATTTAATACAAATCTCCAAAAATAATTTTAAAAAAAAATGTTATAAGTGTATGATCAACTGCTTTATAAAATTTATAGAAATATTTCATTCTAGTAAAAATAACTGATACATACAATTGATATTACTCCTGATATTTAAAAGGTAAAATTGATAATTTTTCAATCAAAAATTCTTTCACAACAATAAAGTTTTTATAATATTTTGCATCATCTAAAGGTTTTTTACACATTATACAAATTGAATGACTTTAGATTGTATATCTAAAAAGGTTCTAAGAAAATTAGAGCTTAAATCATAAAATGAATAATTTAGAAACTATATTATAGTTTCTCATTTTTCATATAACTTTAAATTTCTGAAAAAAAAAAAAAGCAAATGTGAAGGAATGAAGAACAGAGCTTAAGAATAGCATTTTGAAATTAGAAGAAAAATTAAAAAAACTTTATAAAGAAAAGAAGAGAAGGCAAGAAATCCAAAGCAATGTTCTTTAAAATTTCTTTATTAATTTTTCTTTCCAAATTTCTTTAAATTTTCATAATTATCAATAATTTTTTTTCTCTAAAAAAGTCTTTACAAAAATGTTTAATCAAATTTAGGATTTCACTAATCAGGGCTCAAAAATAAATAAACTAGACATTTAATTTAAAAAAAATATATAAAAAGAGACTTAAATGTGAAGTCATAGCTGATTATAAATATAACCTACTCTTTCACAAAATACTTGCTAAATTAAGATTAGACATTTAATTTATGTGTAATAAACAGACCAGGACTAAATTTTAATTTAAAAAAAGTGCCACTTACCATAACCAGGATATGAAGGTTGAGCAGCATACTGAGTTGCAGGAGGCATTGCATTGTATGGTGCTGTGCCTGCTGAATACGAGTTTGTACCCATAGCGTTATAATTTTGGTAATTACCATATCCTTGGCCTATAAAATAAAAAAGTCAGCGAAATTAAAGTTTATTTCTATATTTCTTATTTATATTAATTATCTATTTATCCACATTCAGAAATTTCGCAATTTGTTTTTTCAATAAATCCCAAAAGACTAGCAAATAACTTATACCTCAAAATACAAAAATGGGATAAAGATTTGTAATAAACTTCCATACTTATTCTTTTTGATAATAAACTATCTATGGTTTTAAAAACTTCATTATCATAAAAAAGGGAAAGAAAACCATGACCTTATCAAAAAAGAATTTCCAATAATTTTGATTAAAGTTGATTAAACATGCTTATAGTTGAGGAAAGTAAAAGCATGAGCTAATATTCGATAATAACTTATCTACTTGAATATATTAATAGTATAGACAATCTAATCATAACACTCATAATAAAAATGATTATTTTCACAGTTTTTACATTTCAGAAAAAACTGATCCAATACTTATATAGATAAATGTCAGTACAGATCTGCTGATTTTAAAGCGCATAATCCCCCCCCCCTTCACAGCATTGAAACTGCATAAATAAACAAGCAGTTAAATTAATATTGTACAGCAGTTAAATTAATATTGTACAGCACTTTATATTCATCAAACAAAATGTCTTATGAAATGAAGCACTTTCTCCTCTACACTATTTATTATGGTAAACATGTTTAAAACAAATATTATTTCTTTTACTTTTTTTACATAATTAAATACTTATATAATAAAAATATTTATCACAGTTTATTTTTTAAATTGTTTAAAAAATAGAGTTTACAAAATACCTTGCATGTTATAAGATTGTGCAGGCTGATTCCATCCAGTTTGATATCCTGGTGCTGGTCCATAACCACCTGGTCTCATCATGCCATTTTGATTTCCAGGACCATATGGTTGCCCTGGATTTCTTCTCAAATTATTGTCTCTTGGTTCTGCTCTCTTGCATTCAACCTTGAAAAAAATAAGATCAAAACAAGTTAATGTCTTATTTCTTCCCAACATTGCAAACCATTAGCATGTTATCTTACCTCTGTTCAAAAGGGGAAAAAAATCCATGTTTTTCTTCAAAATAGGAGTAATAATTAAGTAAAACATTTTAAGACAAATGTTTAAAGTCATGCTCATGAGAAAATCATTCTATGAATCATTAAAAAGCTTCTATAAAATGTTAAAGATTCACAATCTTCTTCTCAAGTAATATATTCAATATTATACTTGATAATAATGTGCCTATTTCACATTTATGAAAAGGAATTTGTTATAGCAAAGATCAATTTTCATTAACTAATCATCAAAAGACACTACATCATAAGCATGTTAAATAACTTGATGCTTGATTAAAAAAAAAAAAAAAAAAAAGCATTACCCTGAAATATCAATATTTGGGAAAATCTATTTAGTAAAAATTAAAGGCCTTTTAATAGTTAAGTTTAAAATTTTTTACAAGCTATGGTTCTAATTTGTTACACTTCAGAAATTAATTTATCGGCAAGAAAATAGAAATCTTGAACAAAAATTGCATGTGCAAAAGAAAGTAGTTTTCTTACAGAATAAAATTCACCTTAATTTGAATGCTGCTTTAACATTAAAATATTTCACAAATGCAACAGAAAAAAAAAACAATCATAATATCTTTAAAATAGTTGGCATGAGTACAAACAATATAATATAAATAAGACTTTCAGTTTAAAAATGAGTTGAAAGGATGTTTTCCAATTATTTTAATTGCATGAGTAATCTGCTCATAACAAAATTTAAATACCACATACCCATTTAAGATTTAAAAAACAAACATGCATTTTACATAATTTTCTACCTATTTCTCATAATAATCTTTTCCCAGAATATTTTATTCAGTAAATGCGCTTTATTGTAGGATTTAATGGAGCAGATGGAGGATTCATCTATCATATTTTTCTGATAACTCAAACTGAGAAAATCACAACCTACTCTGAGAATTAACAGAAAATAAATATGGAAATGAAGTATCAAGAAGAATTACATGGCTAACCTTTATGCAATTTTTTTTTTTTTTTTTAAGATGGGTTTAATTCTCCAAGCAGCCAATTATCTCAAGCTAATATTCAACTCTCAGAAATGAGCTGTAAAGTTTACATCTTTTAATAATTAGTTTTTTTAATTATGTTTTAAATCAAAATATGAAAAATTGCTTTGGCCACTTGGAGTATTAAAGCACTGAACAGAA